>NC_044310.1:134064854-134342354 GCF_007474595.2 Lynx canadensis | reverse complement strand
AATTCCTAATTGATGACCTTGTATAATGGCCACTGAAAAAAATGGAAGCAATTAGAAATAGACTTCCTTATGCTCCCACCACTCAACATGCAATCCCAACTTTTGTATATCCATCTGTCTTCCTTCTTGGGAACATGGAAGAAAAAAATATATAATGCTTTTACACACACACACACACAAACACTTATATGTATGAACACATATACACACATATGTGTGTGTGTATATATGTGTGTGTATATATATATAGACATATACTCTCTCCTGCTGCCTTCCTAAGGACTTAACTTCTGCAGTTGTTCTCCCCCTGCATCACCAATTTCCCTTTTCACATTAATAAAAACCTCTAATAAGCACACAGTCCCTTGTCCTTCATGCATCTTCTACCTTTACAGGAAAATTTCTCTAAAAATCATCTACTTGACATTCTATTTGTCAAGGTCTTCACCTCCTGTTCACTCTTTGAGCTCTTTGTTGGATCTCATCCTCTCTACTCCATTAAAAATATCTTTGTCATAAAGTGCACCTGGGTGGCTCAGTTGGTTGAGTGTCTGACTCTTGATTTCAGCTCAGGTCATGATCTCACAGTTCGTGGGTTCGAGCCCCATGACAGGGTCTGCTCTGATAGCGTGGAGGCTGCTTGGGACTCTCTGTCTCCCTCTCTCTCTGCCCCTCCCCCTCCAAATAAATAAACATTTAAAAAACATATCTTTTCATGAACCACATCCTTCTTTAATTTCCTTGATAAAATATTTCCCAGGGTTTCTGCTTATCTTTTTGGTTATTCTTTTTCAGCCCCCCCCCCCTTTTATTTTTCCAATGCCTCCTTCTCTCTTATTCCTTTTCTGAATGTTGGAACCTCCCAGGATTACTCTGGGCCATTTTATCTTCATCATTCTGCTCTAGCTAAGTGACCTCATCTAGTTCCATGGCTTTAAATAATACCTACAAACTAATATTTATAACCCAGATATTAACCTCACCCACGAGGTCCAAATGCTTATTGACTACTCAAGATATCCCCTTGGATGGGTACTGGCATCTAGTCATCTACTGTTTCCCTTGACTAAGCTATTTTCTTTCTCCCTCATTTCAATAAATGGCACCGACATCCAGCATCTTAGATCTAGGAATCCTCTTCGACTCCTCCCTCTTCTTCATCCTCTAGAGTCAATTCACCAATGTGTCTTTCTGATGATATCTCCAGGAGGTATTTCAAATCTCTCTTTTTTTTTTTTTTTTCAGCCCCACTACAACTGTCTTTGTCCACACCATCATTATTTCTTGTTTGCTCTACTGGGAGAGTGCTCTGATCGGTCTCAGGGTTTCCATTCTTACATTCTTCTAGTCTATTCTCTGTCCAGAAGCTGCAATGATCAGTTAAACCTCCATATCGATCATGTAGCTGCCTTGATTACAATGATCCTAGGCTGGAGTATCACTTAGACTAAAACCTGCCTTACAATTCCCCACAAAACTTTATCCTTTCTCTATGGCATCATTAAATAAGGGTTTTTTTTTTCCTTTTTTCACTACATTCCCACAGTATTGCTGCCTTTTCTGTGTCATAAACAGGTGAGTGGGCTGGCTTATGCACTTTCTGTTGCCTTTGCATGGAATGCTTATCCTTGGTCTCATCACATTTTGCCTCCTTCTCATTTGTTCCTAAGATTTCCATTCAACTGGAACCATTCCTCAGAAGAGCCTTCTTTGACCACCCAATCTAAAAGTAGATATCTCCTCACCATTCCTCTTACCCTCACATATTGTCTTCACTTCTGAGAGAAGTTATCACAAGCCGAGATTATTTTGTTTATTTATTTGACTGTATGTTGTCCATCTCTTCCAGTAGACTATTAGCTACTTGACTGGGTGGTGTGTGTGTGTTGGGGGGGGGGTCTCTTTAAAATCTGAGTTAATTTATTCTGTATCCTCATTACTTAAAATAGTGCCTTTCCCATGCAAGACTTGAAATAAATATAGGTTGAATGAACTAATGAATCATAATTAGTAATGCCCCTGAGGCACTCACAGGTAAGATGAGACATGCCTACAAAAAGTCAGAGAACAAGAATAATTCTGAAATGGTTATTGCATGGCCTGAGGAGCCTGGTGAAAAGTATTGGGTTTAATTTTTCCTTCTTTTAAGCAGAATTCTCTTGTTTTTAAAAATTAATTACTTTACAGCATTTAATATGAGTGAACTACATCTATATGTACCAGCATGCCCAGATCTTAAAAACAAAATGAAAGTGAAAAAGTAAGTTTCAGAATCATACATAGAGTATCTATGTATAAAATGCAAAACTACATAATGCATATATTGTTTATGTATGGAACTTATGTGGTAAAAGTAGAAGACATGGACTTTCTAGAAGGAGCCATGCAATATTCATTATAACGGTTACTTCTGAGATGGGAAGAAAATGGGATTCAAGCAGGGAACAAAGGAGACTTCAGTTTTATCTGCAAAGTTTCATTTCTTTGATTTAAAAAGTCTGAAGCAAATTTGACAAAGTGCTAACATTCTGCAGTTGGGTGGGTTGATGCATGTTTATTATATTTTTCTTTATAATTGCTGTACTTTAAACATTAAAAAAACTTAGTTAAGGGCTTTATATACCTGTGGTCTGAGGGAAACTTAAGGATTTGATTCATAAAATATAATGTCCTTATATTTAAATCAGGGGTTAACTAATCCAATTTGGCATCTATCTTTATGATTCGTGGGTGGGCTCCCTTCTGCCTGGCGTTTGTATTTTTGGGTCAGACTGAAGTGGTACAGAATGTGAAAACAGGAGAGAAAACATCTGTGCACTAACGCAAATATTTCTCCTCTGTTCTTCCAGGGTTGGGTTTTTTTTCTCCCTCTTGACACAAGAGGGGCAAAACCAACAAATGTCATTTACTGAGGACTTACTACATATTAGGAACTCTGTGCACTATCTCACCAAGATTCATAGCAACTCTTCAAAGTGGATATTATCACCCCTGCTTTACAGGTGAGAAGACTATGACTTTGGGGTGACTCATGCCACGCCTCACAGCCAGTAGATGACAGAGGTGCAAGTCAAAGCCAAGTTTATTTGACCCAAAGCTTGTGGCTTTTCTATTCTACAACTTTGCCTATGGCTCTTTGACCACAAAATGTCTCTTTAACTTCTAGATTTTTCAGTGCAGACTTTGCTCTGAATTTAAAAGCTGCCTTCCTTTTACTAATATATTTGGACACTGATCTATACCTTTCATGAGAGATATGTTCAAACTTAACCGAGTTTCAACTGAGACCTGTAGTCATGTTATTTAGTACCAAGCACCCCTGCTACAAACTGGAATTTCATGGATGAAAAATAGGGTAAAAACAGAATCAAAATTTTATTTTATTTACACACACACATGTAGGTGTAGTTGTGTGTGTGTGTGTGTGTGTGTGTGTGTGTGTGTCTGTGTGAGAGTGTGTCTTAAGAGAGTTTGGCAAAAGATATCCAGTGAAAGTGGAGAAAATATGAAGTTCAAATAAGTAATATGAAGAACTTATCAAGGATCAGCTTTGTGAAGTAGTCAAGATTTATGTTTCTCACCATCTATTTCATTTTTTCTCCCCGCAAATGTTTAGAGCAGTGTTTCTGCCATAAATTTGTTGAGTGAGTGGTATACGTTTTGATACCCTTCACCCACGTGGAGCCCTGCCCCTTAACTCACTCATCTGCCACAACACTGGGTTTCCTATGTTGGTCTGGAGTACCAGAACCTAGCCTCCAGTATCCTCCTAGGTACCACCACCAGTATCTCTCACCGAACTGACATTCTGTTAAAGATGAATCAGCTTTGTTGCTTCTTGGTCAGAAAAGCAAATCTGGGCCACTGTGTTAATTGATGTAAAATGCCCAATACACTACTAACTGTAATAAGTAATCCATTTGTATTTCAAAAGGTCTTCTTCATTTACCCCACATGGTGACTGTGTGTGAATTTCAGGCATAGTGCCATAAAAATAAGGAAAATGTTTTAGGGGAAATGATCTTTCTATGTGTCTCAAAGCAGATATATTGCTGCCTTTTCTCTCTGTGTTCTAATTCTGGTATTCAGACCATCAGGTTGGATACTGTCAGGCTACTGAGAAATGTGTCAAATTGCTTTTTCTGGAAGTATGTAGATAGTATTTTGTCTTTCAGTGCTGATTGGGAATAGATGTTTCTGTAATGAAGGCAGATAAAGAACATAATTTAGAGATAAATAAAAATAGACAAGAAAGGATTCTTTTAAGTTGTAGTCATGATATTGAAATTATAAGAGAAACATTTTTTAAGTTGAAAAAATTATGAACTTGGATCAATGGAAAAATAAGAATTTATATTAACATATTTAGATGCATGTTTTCTCTCATTTACTGCTGAGACATCATTTTGTTCAATTCATTGGAATATCAATGGGCAGGCTTTAAAACATACATGTATTGGCCAGAATAACAGTGATAATCAGAGCAACCATAACACCACAGGCTTTTTCAAAAACTTCCTTGGGATTTTGAAGAATTTAACAGATAAGAGAAAGTCAATTTCATGGATATAGAGGGCAGTTCTAGAAGTCACTTTGTGCTCACCTGGGAAAGTGGATTTACTTGTAGAAGTTTTAAATAACTCATCTAAGGGGAAAAGGAGAGATTAGGTCACATGAAGGGAAATTTCTGACATTATTTCTCCTTCGTGACCCTTCTTTTTTATTTCTTCATTGATATATCTGAGGGTTACCTCATGATGGGGTTACAGATATATCCTCAGACCCCAGATTTACTTATAAAGGTAAGTAAGGCTCCTCTCTATTAAGTTAGAATGTACTTGGTCCTGTTAACTTTGGTCCATTAGAATAATTTCTGGTTGCCTCTATTGCTTCTTTAGGTACCAAATCCCTTTTGACAGCAGGGGTCATGAGTAGCCTGGCTCACAAAAACAGATATATCTTTTATACTTTTACGTATTCTATGAGTTGACTGGATGGTTGGGTGGGATAAATAGTGAAAAGCTATTTTTATCTGATAGAGTTTTATTTTACCTTTAGTGTAATTTCTAGATGTTATGAACAGCATAACAGTAGGTTTCAGGTATCTTTCTTTTTTTGATTTTTTACTTGCAGTTGAAATGAGATGATGTCTGGGATTCACTTTAAAATATTCAAGGAAAGTAAGTGGCAGATAGATGAAATAAGCTTAGAAAAATGTTGGTACTTGTTACAACTAGGAAATGAATACTTGGAGCTTTATTATACTGCTTCATTTACTTTTGAGTATGTATAAAATTTTCTTTCTGCATTTTTTAGTGGGAATTCTTCTGTAAAAATTTTTCTTCATCAACTATTTGCTTCTGCCAAAATACTATTCATGTTGAGTGTCAGATGAGTATGTATTACACATATATATATATTCATATAAATACTCTTATTTTCTTTATACATGAATTTTCAGAATCTTGCTTTGTTTTATGAGGGTGTTTTTTTGTTTTTTGGTTTTTGGGTTTTTTTGGTAAGCAAGGAAGTTTTGTTTTGTTTTGTTTTTGCTAGTATTATTGCCTAGATTTTAAAAAGTATATTTGATACCTTTCAATCCATTGCAATTATGATAAATTTGGGGCTTTATATTACTGTCTCAGGTCAGTGGGAGTCTCTTCAAATTGGCTGTCACGTCTTTTTGATATGATCACATTAGTCTTTCGTGGCTTTCTTGTCTTTTGGAACAACAGGCTGCTACAGACTTATCTGGTGCATTTTCTGTCCAAGACCTAGAATCTGTTATCTCTCCGAGTTCAGGGCATTTTATCTAAGCCCAGAAGGTATCTGCCAGCTCTACCTGTAAGGGACACTGTGAAGTAAGGTTACCTTGTGATAGTATCGGTTAGCAGAAATTCAGTGGGAAGGTTTCTTTGGATGATATCAATGCTGCCAGACATCATTTTTCATTCTTGTGGATGGGGATGTGGCCATTCTTTTCACAGATACCACTTATTGTTCTAGGAAGTCCATACTGTCCAGCTATCTCTTTTTAACTTGCTCAAGACTTATTTTGGCTTACAAACACGTGTCCTGCTGGGCTCCATATGTATTAGGTTCAGTGGGCCCCAGTCGTTGCCCTTGGAATCTAAGGACTAAACTTGTCTTTAGAATGATTGGCTTTGAAGTTAGTAAAGACACACTCTTCCAGTCAGTGTCTAACTTAGAGAGTCAAAATCAAACATCAGCATCATCGCCTTCACCGACAAACTTGTCTTGTTAGCTTTTCTGGAGTGATAGTGATTGCTGAAACAATGGTTACCAATTAGTGCACACTTCCATTCTAGGGGCTTTGCACACACAATCTCATAATCTCACTCAATCCTCATTCGCAGTCCTCTGAGTGGGTATTACTGCCCCCATTTTACAGGTGAGCACACTGAGGCTTAGGAAGATCATATGACTCCTTCAAGGAGCTGAGGGCCCCACAGAGGACTCTGAATCCAAAGCTGGTGCTTGTTACTGTTTAATACTTCCTCTACTGCACAGAAACAGCAGATCTGCAAAGAAATATGACATGGTTTTTCTTCTCAAGGAGTTGATAATCCTAATTGAAGAAAGGATAGTTACAGAAAAACATAAAGAAGCATATGAAAAGACACATGTAATTGTTTCCCATCCAACTCACTCCCCAGTGCTGTCAGATTAATTTTACTAAAATGTTTTTGCTCCATTCCCCCCCCTGCTTAAAACTTCAGAGGTTCCCCACTGCCCACAGGATAAAGTCCAACTTGCTTGCTTGGCATTTCAGGGCTTCCAAAATTTGGCCCTTACCTATTTTCTCATGTGTGAAATTCCACTGTGAAGTTGGCTAGTGAACCAGGTGTCTAAGCCAAAGGACACGTCTGGTGTCTATGGTTTTGTGTCCTAGAAATGTTGTCACATAAGGGCATCTAAGTTTTACTTAGTTCCACGTTTAAAAAGATAATCCATAAAGGATGTAAAGTCAACTATCCCTCTGGCCCCTCATTCGTTGTAATTCTCCATTGTAGCCAAACAGGTCTGATCCCCCCAGTGCATCTTTCTATGGGAAAGATTGGATTTTACTCATGTTACACTCTTGACCTGACCCCTTTCTTCTTGACCTGACTTTCCCTCATGAGCCATGGGTATTTTGGAGTCTCTTCTGATTTCTTCAGGCCCTTGTTTAACATGGGCCATTTGAAGTTCCTTGGATCTTATTTTTTGTGTCAGTGACCATGTAAAGTCTTATATTACCACCAGAAACATATTTAAAATTATATTTGAGGCTTTTCTAATTATGAAAGTGACAAATGCTCAAAGAAAAAACTTGGGGATATGCCAGGCATAATGCAAGAAAATTAATTACCGATAATCTCACACCCAAGGAGAACCATCATGGATATTCTGTTGTGTGTATGCATATTACAGTATATATAACAATAATGGCATTATTCTGTACCTGTGATTTCATTACCTATTTTTTCTCTTAGCAAAATTTCTCTTGTCAATAGTACTCATATACAATAGATTTCAAAAGTCTCCATAATATCTCATCATATAAATTTCCCTTGTTTAATTATTCAATTTGATATTACTATATATTTATATTGTATTACTTTCTATTATATATATTATCTATATATATCTCTTATATCTATATATATTTATATTGTATTATTTTCTATTACTTGATGAAGTAACTATGTTTTAGAATTCTTATCTTTTTAATATGAAGGAACTAAGAGTATTTGTCTAAACATGGACATACCTGGTTCGAAACTACCTCCTAGCTGTATTCTTTTGGGCAATGATAAAACCTCTTTAAAGCTTGCATTTCCTCATCTTTGAAATAATCATTACATCACTTCTATATCACAGTCCTGTTGCAGGATAATTGGCACATGTTTATTATGATTTATCTATTTTTTTTGCCTCATGTCTTTGCATCTATGACTAGATCTTAAATCCCTTAAGTGAAAGGCTTTGTCTCATGGGGCTTGTGTTTGTTGTCCTCATGTCTGTCGCATTGTATTGTACGTAATCGGTGGTTTACAGCTGTTTGCTAAAAATCCTGTCAATGAGACCTTGGTATTCCCCGAATGTCCACTGTGTGAGAAGTTACTGTTAGTAATAGTCCCATGCAAATCCAAAACTTTTTTTTTTTTTGAGATCTAAAGACTTTAAACTTCTCTCTGCTCATCCAAATGTTTATTTTTGGTGCTAATGTTAGTTTTGTAACATCCCAGCTTCCCTCTGTATTCTTTACATTCCAGTCATTATCATTTTCATTGATTGGCCTGCTTAGTTACAGACTGCATTTAAATGGAAGGGTTTGGGGAGATCTATCCTACCCTCATGTGATGGTATTTCTAGGGCACTAATGCATGGCGGTGTGAAACACACCTTTGGCTGAGCTAGCCAGTTCAAAAGCCAGCTTCACAGCAGAATTTCACACATGCAAATGAACCATTGTGATCCTGGTCATGAAAATTCATGGAATAGTGGCTAGTTCAGTGTGGATGACCTGTCAATTTGGCAGCCAATCATTTAGTTAAACATCCAAATTACTGGCCAGTTACTCAGTCTAAAGCTAGTCTTCCTGCGTGTTACTGGGTTCTATGTAATCCTATTAAAAGCAATGACATTTCCTTTGATTTGTGGCAGCTAATGGTGTAGAAGTACCATGCAGGCACAGGGCATGTGTCTGGCACAGTTTAAATGTGAGCATTGTGAGAATAGACTGTTTATATGACTATTGGATTTATTCTTAAAAGACTAAACATCCTCCATTGAATAACAAGCAAAGTATCTTAATTTCATGGGTGCCCCTAATTACTATTTGCATCAATTTTAAAAGGGAGGTCCTTGAAGGATGGAATCATCATTTTTTGATGCGTACTAATTGATTTTGTTGGATCTATATTTCACTCCTTGGACCAGCTTGCCCTGTCAGGCATTCAGACAGAAAGCCATGAAGACTCCTCAGGGGCTGGTAGAGCTAGGGATTCAGTTGAACGTGACCCATCTGAGGTTTAATTCAGACATAGGACAGTAGTGCTAATAAGCTGAGAAGTGAATCTAGAGCAGTAATTCCCAATTGCAGACCTCCTTGAGAATGTGATGAGCACTCTAGACTTCAATTCCAGAAAAATTCACCAACAACTCCAAGAGTTCACATATCTGCCAAAGCCCAGGGGTCCACGAAACCATAAGTCCTAGGTTAAAATTCTGGCACTGGGTATGAGTGTGCGGCCCAGAAATAAAGAGAGACAGAGAAGAAGCACAGAGATAGAAAAAGACAAGGAGAGAGAGGCACACAGACAAACACAGGCAGAGAGAGATTAAGAGATGGCAAGTAGATATAACTCTTAGCGTAACAATTTTTCAATCCTGTGCTCAATTAGATTCTAATAAACGCTTTCTAATGTTCATGCTCCTGGGTTCTTCTGCCGAATAAAGTCTCTCCTGTGAGAGATGCAACACATTCCACACCTGAGGATTTTCAACAGTGTTGAGAAACTCTGCAGAGAAACAGATTTCATTTTGAAGGCAGATATGTAGGCTGTTTGAAGATACAGTATTTTAGGTTAAAGGACCATTTGGCTTATAAATGAAAAAGCCTCTTGTATATACTGAAGACCATTGATAGGATAATTGTACTAAAAATACTGCTGATTAGGAAGCTTTATGTCTTATACTTTTCAAAGAGGTTTTATATCTGTGATCGTATTTTATTTTCTCAATAGCCATGTTAGGTAGGGGAGAAATTGCTATACGTATTTTAAATTTAAGGAAATGGAAACAGATGTGTATAGAGACTTTCCTGGAATCACAGTTACTCAATAAAAAAAGTGAACTCTAGAAACCAGATCCCCAGCTTTGATTCGAGTTTGAATCCATACATCCCTGCTGATAGTAACATCCATATAACCAGTACAAATCCTTTTGCTTCCAAAAGAGAAATATATGAATTGAAAATAATGCTCTTAAAATGGGACAAAATAACAGAATCATAGAAATTTGGAATGTAGGGGCACCTGGGTGGCTCAGTCTGTTAAGCATCTGACTCTTGGTATCAGCCCACGTTGTGATCTTGTGGTCGTGAGATAAAGCCCCATGCTGGGCTCTGTGCTGAGCATGGAGCTTGCTTGGGATTCTGTCTCTCTCTCTCTCTCTCTCCCTCTCTCTCTCTCTCTCTTTCTCTGCTCCTCTCCTGCTCACAATCTCTCTCTCTCTCAAAATAAACAAACATTAAAAAATTTTCAAATGCAGGTGACTTTATAGATGAATGATAATCTGATCTACCCAGGGTGAAAAGGGAGACCTGACCCAGAGTGCTGAAGGGACTCAAGCAGGCCTTTTAGCTGGCCTTGCCGGGATGTGCAGGGGAGACAGAGCTTAATACAAGCTGGCCTTGGGGTGTGCAGGGGAGAATGATTTGGCAACAAATTTGAAAAATTAAGTCATATCCAGTTCTCTTCTTGGACTATGCTTGGAAAGTTTAACATTTCAAGGAGTGTTTCTCAGAAATAGTTTTTATAGGGTAATGCATAGTTCCATACATTCTGGTGGCCTGAGAAACTTAATATGGCTATAAGGAAATATGACAGATTGATTGCTTTGCTTCTCAAGCTATAACAGAGATTCCTATGCTAGAATAGGTAATATACATATCAAAGATGGATATATAATATGCACATATACATCTACATATACCCACATTCATATACACACATGCATGTGTGTGTATATATATATATATATATATATATATATATTAGGTCTTCGGGTTATTTAAACACTTCTCATTAATAACTTGCTTTTTTGGAATTATTTAGTTATGCAAGATATCACCATATTCAGTATTTTTTTTAATAATAAACATGTCTAGTCAAAGAAGGCATTAATGAAGCAATTCCCCAAATAAAACAGTCCATGATATCTGAGTTGCAGCAGAGAGAGAGTGTGGTCTTTGTAGTCTAATCAAGATCACAAGACTTGTTTTGAGCGCCTGTCATCTTTAATTTTACGGCACTTCATTTCAGAGTAGCACTGCCAGGGTCACATGCAATTAAAACACAGGCAAGATTTGTCTTGTGAAATCTTAACATAAAAAGTAATGTGTTACTCCATTTTAACTTTTCTACTGAACTCTGTGAACTCACTAATTACTTTTCCCCCCTCTTGTCACCTTTTTGATATGACATGTATTTTATAGAGGAGATAGAAGTTTGGAATTTTTTTTTTTATATTATGCATACGATTGAGGATAACAACATTAAACCAAGAGAAAAAAGGAATGTGTTTTTCAGAAATACTTTTTTTTCTTTTTAGAAATATCTGAGTAATCCAGCTTCAATTACAAGGAGCCTCATAGATCAAATTCTAGGAAATAACTGTTAATCTGCTTAACTAGGGCAGGTAGAAGTGTAATAACAGACCACAGATTTTATAGAGGCCAGGATGGGGAGCTGGAGTTTATTCTCTGGGGTGCGGGCAAAGGGGCTTTTATGTGATTGGCTGTGAAAAGCGTTAAAAGCCAGTGCCGACGTGGAGATGAGGAGTGTAAGGAGGGCTGTTCCATCTTAGTGATCAGTAAATTGCATAGACCCTTATTAACCTTATTGATAAGGAGCTTAGGGAAGTCCCATTCAGGCCGCAATATATTCTTTTTGTTCTCCTGTCTCTGCGTTTGCAATCCCAGCCTCTCTATCTGGATAGCCTTTATAGGGCACCTCGAAATTCAGCGTGAGTGGCTGAGCCTTAAGTTAGAGCACAGGGAGGGCG
Organism: Lynx canadensis; assembly: GCF_007474595.2. Taxonomy (NCBI): domain Eukaryota; kingdom Metazoa; phylum Chordata; class Mammalia; order Carnivora; family Felidae; genus Lynx; species Lynx canadensis. Next base: position 134,330,561 of record NC_044310.1, on the reverse strand, counting down.
AGTGGAGCCAGCCTGTGCACGGGGCAGGGGGCTCGGAGCCCGTGTCACTGGTGCTGGGGACACCTGGAGAATGTTTGAAAATTTTGTGCTTAAAGAATCTTTTATATTGCTTCTCTTTCAATGCAGCTGGGGTCTGTAGGGATCTGGGGATTATTTTTGATACCTGTCGAAAAGAGTTATGTCTACACCGATTTTCCATCCCTCACTACTAATTAACCTTATTGTATACAGGAAACAGTCTATTTAATACCTGCATTCTTTCTGTAATGCCAAGTAAAATGAAATCCAGTGTGAAATCTAGTTAGCGTTTGCCTTTTTGAAGTCATTTTTAAGTTTCCAGTTTTAGTGACTGTGACCTCAGAACTGATAGCTAGAAAAATGGTGAGCCCGAACCAATTTTGGCTTCAATTGTATCCTTCACCCCTTCCAACTTAAAAGCTGCTTTTCACCTGGACTTCTGAGGAGACCGAGGAAGGGGACATCCTGAGCGGGACCATGTTTCCCTAGAGCCTTCCATGCTGACCTCTTGCGGGAGTTCTGAGCCTTCCCTTCGTAGCCATAGGCTGGCCCCTACTCCATTGACCCTGTTTCTCTCTGCAGCAGCTGAACACCTCTGTCCCCTTCCTTTCAATCAGGGAGGCTCCAATTTGATACATCATGGCAAAATTGTGCAGCGGCAATGCAGATAGATGCTGAAGGAGAGGAAAGAATCTGAGCCCAGGGTTAAAATGCTGAAGGAAATCCCATTGGTGGAATGTTTGCAAGGGAAAAAAAGGTAGGGTCTAGCAATAAAGAGCAGAAATTAAACTGTGTAAAATGTCACCAAATGATGTGGAAAAATCCACACGTCCTCAAGTATGCTTCACAATATGGACTTAGAACACATTTTGCTAGTGATGTGAGAATGGTTAGCACAAGTCCTGCTCTTAAAATGTGAGTGTGTGTGTGTGTGTGTCTCAAGTAAACCTGTCAGCTTAAATGGTGCCAGAGGAAAGTGAGGATTTTTCAGGCCAATGCTTTGTATTTGCCAGATTTCTTGGCTTTTGAGATTTTCGTATACTGGTCAGAAAGCCTATGCTCTATAGCATTTATCTAACACATAAACCTTACATTCGACTGTGCAGGGAAGGTGAGTGGGAGATGCTGCTGGGTGTTACAGATGCTTGGACTTTCCAGATCTGAAGCCAGGTCGTCAGAATTTGCTGTTGGGCTTGCAAGAGCTAGGTTAGTGAATTTCACTGCCTCCCTGATGCTGAGCTGTAGGATAGTATTTCTTGAGGACTTAGACCTCAAGAGAGGTTGTTGAAGGGGTATCTGTTTGATGACCTTTTAAAGGTGGGACTAGGGATCGGTACAAACCCCAGTTATCTGAGACTACATTTAATTTGCCTTGGCTAGTTGATAGGAAACTCGATGGTGGATCATATTTGTATTTAACGTGGCTTATGTTCTGGGTGTTTGTCTTGGTTCACTCATCCAAGTGTAGACTGAGCAGAAACTATAGGCTAGTGTCACCCCTCTCCCTCACTGCTTTCCTGATTGAATGAGGCATGTTCTATAGAATCCAGATGATTGCTTAAGAATTTCATGGACCCTACATGCTTCATGTATAAGAGAGCAAAACTCAGCTGGATAAATCTATAAGGTGTGTGTGTGTGTGTGTGTGTATGTGTGTGTGTGTATTCTTCTGCCAGATCTCTCACCAAGGCAGCTAGACATTTTCATTATGACAACACCACTAAAGAAAAGTGTCATCTTTTTGTACAAGATGTTCACTGTATTCTCATCATTTGGATGATTCAGGATCACTCTCCAGCAGCAAGAGGCACAGTGTGTCTTAATGCCTGACTCTTTTTTAATTATAGTTAAGAAAAAGATTGTCGGAGACTTTTTTTTTTCATATTGCACAGGACCTCTAAAGGGCCAGATTTAATTTCAGTACAATATTAGGCATATGAGGTGATCAAGGATAAAAGGACATTGACAAATATGACCCAAGGCAGGACAAGATGATGTAACATAGAGTAGAGGCACCTACACCGGTACTTTTAGAGATGTGGGCAAAGAGGTGTCCATGCTGTCCCCTGTACCATGCAGTAAAATGGTCAGTACAATGTCCATAAGGCACGTAGGAAGATGAAATGATATGTAAATATTAAAGGTATGATAGAAATAACATGAATGAGATTTCACCGTAACAACAAAGGTACTCTGCATTTCTTTGGGGAAATTCATAATATCCCTCTTGTTCTTCTACGAAAATTAGTATGAAAACAAAAGCCTCCTCGTGTGTTGTAACAAGAGAGTGACCATGTACCTGCATAAAGAGTATAAATATTTGGGGTGTTTATGTGCTTCTTTTCTTCAGTTCCTTTTCTTAACGGAGTCAGCATATGGTAGAACAGTGAAGGCGGGGGCCTCTGGGGCCATATTATTTAGATTCAAATACTAACCTGACACTTACTAACTGCATGAAGTTGGGTAACTCCATTATTTTTCCCCTCAGTTTCCTCAAGTATAAATCAGGGATAATAATAGTACCGCCCTCCATAGAGCTGTGAAGATTAAATAAAACAATATATATGTAAAGTGCAGTTCCTTGCACATAGCAAGCATTCAATAAATGTTAGTTAATCAAAATTAGTTTCTGCAGAACTAATTTCTCTTTGTGGTCCCTGGGGTGGCCTGAGGAACAATATTGCTCCAAAAGAAAGGAGGGAGAAATCAGAGCCAGGTGAGATAGAAATGACCCTTTGATCATCAGGATTTACACCGGAAGCAGAAGTTGGTAGCACATATACTTATGTGACTTGGGTACGACTTGGTCAAAATGTCTTCGGGTAGTTACTGTCAAATGACAAATCATTGTCAGAACACCAGAATCAGCCCCTACCCTATAATTCAGCTGGAAATGGTGCTGCATAGTAACAAGTGATTTGCACTTACCTGCCATAATTAAGAGATGGTAGGGAAACTCAGAAGTTCAGTCGGATGCTCCATAATATTGATGACCATATCTGCTGCCATTGTCTGAACTCAGACCTGCCTTAGTAGTACTACTGCGATAATTTTCGGTCTGGCAATGGTGTCTATAATTTCTCCCTGCTTCAAACTGTCCCCATCAAGGGCCAGGAGAATCTTTACAGGACTGGTAGTCACTTCCCTGCTAACCAATCTTCAGGTCTCAAAAAGCAACTATAGACTTAGTATACTGCCTCTTGGTATGGCATTCAAGGCTTTTTTTAGAGTCTGATCCCGATCTTCTCATTGTCTTTTGTAGTTCATAACACTGTCAATAAGCTGGAGATCTATCATGCATATCCATTAGGAACAACTTAGAGTTTCATGCTATATTACCTGTTTTCATCTCCATCTCATGATTCCATTAGTGTGTCCGAAGAGGCAAGATATGGCAAGTGTTCCATTTTATAGATTGGAAAAGTGAGACCCAGAGAGAGTAAATAATTTGGCCAGGACCTAAAAAGTGAGTTCTCCTAAGTGTTTATTCTGCTCATTTTCCTCTCTCTCGCTTTTCATTTTCTTCTCTTACCCATTGCTTTGGCTCATTCACTTATCTCCGCCATTTGCTTCATGCACTACCATTTTTCTGGGGAGCAGGCTTTGCAACATCGGAAGGCTTAACACTGAGTTTGCAAAAATGGAGAACCTCAGGCTAAGTCTGCTCAGATGTGTTTTATGAGGTGCCCTTAAAAATCAGGTTTCACAGAAGTTCCTGAATTTCTGGCTTGTCATGAAAGATCTGAAGGTCTGGCAACATTGTGCCCACATTCCCACGTAGGCAATGTCGGCTTGAGAAGCCGACCCTTCTGGCCAGGGGTTGTCTTGACTTTTCCCCAGCTGCTATCACTTCATAATGCCTTAAGCGTGCTCTTTACGCACTTATATTACCCGCCTGGCCCTAGTAACATCTGAGTTTGCAACTCTTGGCGTAAAGAAAAAGAAAAAAAAAAATCCATCTATTTTCTACAGATAAGATGAAACACTTTAATGGAAGAAATAGTATGTGATTATTATGTCTGAAGAAAGTCTTTGTTTTTTGGTATTAAGATTTTAGTTTCCCAAGGAGAGTGTTGATATTGTTTTGGTTTTCTTTCTTATTTTTGACAACAGAGCAATGTGACCCAGAACTCTTAGTGACAGTCCTTTTGGATGAAAATCTTTGCAGGGTCTTTTAATTAGGAATTGACAGGGTGATTAACTTATAATTCACAAAAATAAATGTGGAAAAGAGAAGTACAGGTCAATTTCTAGCTGTGTTAAACTGTAAGGACAGCAGCATTGGCAAGTGATTGTTCCTTTTTAACAGCTTTTCTAATTTTTCTTAATTGGATCCTTTGTTTTCTAATTGGATAGGGAGAACTATCATATGGCTTTCAATTACTAGCTGTGGCATGGTGATCCTGTCCTGTGGCACACGCTATGTAAAGTCACATTCTCAACATATAGGATGAAATAAATACCGTCTCCACAAAGTGTTTTGTGTGAGTATGGAAGAGGGGCAATCATCCTTGTCCTGGGTGGGTAAATCCATGTGGCAATGGGATGTACCAACTGGCTTGCTTTTCCACGGAGACTGGTTTGGACTTGGGTTTCCACTCTATAGGCTAAGTTATAGATTATAATTTGTTAAAATATTTAGTCATCATAATAGAGAAATGCTCCTAAAGATACAAGATTATCATTGCCTGATAGAAAATGCTACAAAGTGTACACACACATACATACACACAGGAGAAAATGCCAGTGTCCTCAAGGTAGTTTGTTTCTTCTGTCCACGGGTGAATTCAGACATCGTTTTATTTTTTCATATTTATTTATTTATTTGAGAGCGCATGAGTGGGGTGGGTGTGCAGAGACAGAGAGGGTCCCAAGCAGGCTCTGTGCTGACCACAGAGAGCTTGATGCGGGGCTCGAACTCAGGAACTGTGAGATCATGATCTGAGCCAAAGTCAGATACTCAACCGACTGAGCCACCCAGGTCCCCCTAGAGATTCTTTTCTTTCTTTCTTTTTTTTTTTTTTTTTTGAAATAAAGTTTTCTATGGCTTTCTTATTTTACAGCTCCCACTGGATCTCTTCTGCCTACAGTATACGTATTTTACCATGTTCTATATCTGACCCCAGCATCTTTCTCCAGCTCCATCTTGCAAATTTGCTAGGCATGCACTTCATCCTCTGTTCACTGAGCTTCTCTCATTTCCTTGGAGATAGTGAGTCTTTTAGAACCCTGTTCATGCCATTTCTGCTTCCTAGTATGTTTTCTACATTTTTCTTGGGTTAATCTTATTCACCGGTCAAGATTAGATTAAGTTACCTTCCCAGTGAAGGTTTACTTGACTCTTCCCAGGTGCAATTTGTTATTTAGATCTTTGTCAACCACTGAACTTTGTTAATATCTCTGTTACTGGCTTCTGCTTGTCCATTCATTCAAAAATACTTATTTAGCATCTCTATGTATAGGTGATGACCCCTGGGGCTACATGGTTATTAAGATGGCTGAGGTCCCTGATCTTAGATTAACCTTTAGATGAGTTTTCTCTCTTACTGGACTCTGGAATTTACAGAGGGTAGGAATTTGCCTTATTCTATATTTGCATCGCAACTGCCTAGACTTGCACCTGGCTCAGAGTGCTTATGTCATTAAGAGTGTTCATTTTTTTAATGTTTTCTTGACAAAGAATATTGATCAGTTTTATAAAATCTAACTCTTTGGTGGGTCAACCTAGTATAACTACCGTCTTGGCTTTTAAATTTGGAATAGTTGATGAAGCACCTGAGTGGCTCAGTCGGTTGAGCGTCAGACTTCAGCTCAGGTCATGATCTCACAGTTTGTGAGTTCGAGCCCTGTATCGGGCTCTGTGCTGACAGCTCAGAGCCTGGAGTCTGCTTCAGATTCTGTGTCTCGCCCTCTCTCTGCCCCTTCCCCACTCACGCTCTCTCTCTCTCAAAAATAAATTAACATTAAGAAAAAAAATTTTAACTTGGAATAGTTGATATGATCATCATTACTGTCTTTGGGATGTTCTGGAATCTAATGAGCTTTTGGTATAACCCTTTGCATGCCGTTAGTGTGTACAAATCAGATCCTCTCATGGGTGCTTTGGCTCAGTACTGTGGAATGGTCTTATTCCAGAGAGGAAATACAGTCTTTGATTAAATGCCCTTAGCAGGCAGGGACAGGACACAGCTGGGGTTTGAATCAGGCTAAATCCCATCCGATTGAAAATCAAGAAGCTGGTGCTTTCGAAGATTATAAATCTGGAAAGTAGCAGAGACGAGGGGCTACGAGTCCCTGCTCAAAGCAGGTAATGCCACTTCTCTTTGGCTGTTAGTGCTGCTTCTTTCTGGCTGATGCTCCCAGAGTAACTTTAAAGACGGACACAGGAAGGGATAGGATTTCAATGCTGGAACTACTCAACCCACTCTTCCCCATTCAAGAAGAGAAGTAATTAAAATCTTGGAGAAGATGTAATTCAGAATATGGAATGTCATGGAAATGAGGAAGACTTGAAATAGAATGCCAGAAACTCTTGTTCCATGTTTCCATGTTTTTCTGAAAGGCTTAAGTACAACTTTACATATAAGAGCTTAAGGCTGGCAAGTTTATCATACTGTTACCAGTGACTTCAGGTCATGGGATTCTGCCTCACGTGACTTGCCTTGGCTTTGTGGTATGTGTATACATCCCAGTTGATGAAACCACTCTTCAGCCTTTATTGTGGTTGCTTCTCTGTTCTTGGCCATGAGCTGACTTAGTGGCGCCATGGCCAAGATGAAGACATTCAAAGAGGAGCAAGGTAACTTCTTTCTCAGGCAGCTCTGTGGATGCTGGAGCTGTGTGCACATCCGGCTTTCTCTTGACCAGACTCTCCCCCTGTGCCATATACCCCATCGATGCCGACAGCCTATGCTTCTGAGCTCATTACTCTAAGTGTGTTTGTTTTTGAATCCATACTTCACACATTTTATTTACATGCTTTATTTTTCATTTCATGAACAAATCGATAACTAGGCTTACTCTTTATTGCACTGGATTAGTTTTATTTATTCCTTTTGAATTTGATTAAAAAGCTGTCAAACAAAAGTCTACATTTTTATTGGCAGAATACTTTCACAAAACTGGATATGAGATGTGTTCAGCTAGAACATACTTTTCAAAATAAAACAATGTTTGATATATTCTAGACAGTTATTCTTTTGTTTATCCATGACAACTGAAACTAACCATCAAATGGATAAAGCAATCCAAGTCTAGTCAAGTAATCCTTCAGGCATATGAAAAAAAAAGCCTTTTTAAAAAGTTGTTTCTAGATGGATTTAATGTAATTCACCAATAAAGCATCCTCAGAAGCGTAATAAAAATTCTACATAAAATGACATAGCCAGGGCAAAGGAAGATATACAGTTTGATGAAGATTCAAAATGGATGATAACATTAAAAATGAGTGGTCATGAAATTCCTGTATAATACAAAGATCAAAATTCCAGGGCCTTAGTTTTGCTTTTCATTTATAAGACAATATGTTTATGGGACTGCAAATAGTGTGTGTGTGTGTGTGTGTGTGTGTGTAATCTCCAATGGCAAATGTTTTGAAATGTCATTTTTCTTCAAAAACATTGCCATTCAACTTGTTGTATTTGTACATTTCACCATCTAACATTGAGGATAACTGGGCTGTATTTTATATTTGCACATGCAGAAATGTTTCTGAAAGATGAAATATACCTGTTTTAGTGGAGAACCTGATCTCCTTTGTTCATTTAAAAATGATTAATTTCTGACTTCTTTTCTCTGTTGGTATTACTCATGTACAAGTAGGAGTATGGGAACATGCTTGAGGCAGCCAGGGTAGTGAGAAGTCTCACCTGTGTGCACATATACCCATATTGACAACACTCACTCAACCCACTTACACACCCAATGCCTGGGAGCAGCTTTAAAACTGCTGTTTGGATATGTGTTGTGCTCTGCACATTATTTAACAGTGTGGAGCATGTATAATGAAGGCCTCAAAGTGCTAGAAGGAACAGGAATGAAGGGGTTAATGTAGAACACATATAGGCAAATATTGTCAACTATTTTATTCAAATGTTTGGAACTTAAACACAAAATTATCACTAAGTTTTCACAAAATGAGGCATCTGTCGCTTGAAAGGCAAAAAATATTTCAGAAATATGTTTACAGAAATGTAAAAATATTAGGCATCGAGACAGATGTGAACATATTCAGTAACTTGTCTTGTCTGTCAGTCTTCCTCTGAGCCGAAGATCTTATTGTACTCACTCAGCATGAGCTCAGCTATCTGGTTTTGGTATACCATATGTACCGCCATGTTCCCCATTTCACCTTCAGCTCTCAGAAGGGTGGGTCCAAATACAATCCCCAGGCTTTGTGTGGACATGAGGTTCTTGGAGGCTTTGGCCACTATCCTGGAGGGGGAAGGGAAAGAGAGAAGATGCCCTGAGTTTGAAGTGAAATTGTGGCTACTTTTGATTTCTAAAATTCTGTGTTCTTGAATTCTTTTTCTTTTCAAAATTTCAATTTAAAGAAAGAAAGGGCAGTGACTGGCTTTGGTGGGGAATGAAACACAGACAAAACATTTTTCTAGTTCTACAAAAATGGCAACTACCGTAACATTCTTTAGTCTTTTACTCTTTATGCTTTATTATGAAGATAGGACCTATGACTTTGGGGAGAAGGATTCATTGCCTGGTACTTTTTTTAAAAATTTTTTTAAACGTTTATTTATTTTTGAGAGACAGAGACAGCATGAGAAGGGGAGGGGCAGAGAGAGAGAGAGGGAGACCCAGAGTATGAAGCAGGCTCTAGGCTCTGAGCTGTGAGCACAGAGCCCGACACGGGTCTCGAACTCACGAGCCATGAGATCATGACCTGAGCCGAAGTCGGACGCTCAACCGACTGAGCCACCGAGGCGCCCCATAACTTTTTATCCCCATAGTACCTAGACATTGTGAGTGTTCAATAAATGTGGAATGAATGGATAAATAAACAGCAAAAATTACGGTGGGAAGTTTACAAGATTCAGCCTTCAAAATGTTTATAGTCAGGGGTAGCTGGGTAGCTCAGAGGGTTAAGCATCTGACTTCAGCTCAAGTCATGATCTGGTGGTTTGTGAATTCGAGCCCCATGTCGGCTCTGTGCTGACAGCTCAGAGCCTGGAGCCTACTTCCGATTCTGTGTCTCCCTGTCTCTCTGCCCCTCCCCTGTTCACATTCTGTCTCTCTGTCTGCCTGTCTCTCTGTCTGTCTGTCTCTCAAAACTAAATAAATATTAAAATTTTTTTTTGAAAAGTTTACAGTCAATGGAGGAAACAGGTGAGATGTGCCTATGTAAGAATCCAAGCACAATAAATAAGAACAATATACGCATAGTTGGTGATGGAAAGTAGACATAAATCGGGGCGCCTGGGTGGCGCAGTCGGTTAAGCGTCTGACTTCAGCCAGGTCACGATCTCGCGGTCCGTGAGTTCGAGCCCCGCGTCGGGCTCTGGGCTGATGTCTCAGAGCCTGGAGCCTGTTTCCGATTCTGTGTCTCCCTCTCTCTCTGCCCCTCCCCCATTCATGCTCTGTCTCTCTCTGTCCCAAAAATAAATAAACGTTGAAAAAAAAAATTAAAAAAAAATTAAAAAAAAAGAAAGTAGACATAAACCAAAAAAATAATAATAAGTTTTTAGTGATTGGAGTAAGAACAGCATTCCTGACAAATGCTAACTGGAATATGTTTTGTAGAGAAGGTAGGTTCTGAGACATTTAGGTGTATGGCACAATTCTAAGTGTCTATCTTTTTGGCCATCCAATTTAGCTCACACTTCAATAAAATACAGAGTCCTGTAGCATTTGCACAAGAAAAGAGTCCCACTGGAATCAAAGAAATGTTTGCTTGTGTGAGGACTGTATGGGGAGCTGGAATACCTATGAAACATTAGGATGTGGTTTTTATTAATGGTTATGCCTTGCCTGCTTCAACACAGGACTCTTAAAAGGAAAATAAAGCCCCATCCGATATATTGAGACTTTTAAACAATGATGCTTATTCTTACCATTGGAGCCTACTTCATTTTATATTAAAGTTAGAAAGGGTGAGGTTTTAGTGACGTTAAGGAAATAGGGATAGCATATGGAAGGATAGGGTGCTGAGAAATACTAAACTCTGCACTCTACCAGACCTCCCGACCCAAGGGAAATATGAGTGTTGAGAAGAAAGTGAGGCAAAGGGTCTTTATCGCACGGCAGTCGGGTCTCCATCTCAGGGCCCACTGTAGAACACTGGAATGCTGGACTGGAGAGGATCCTTTGTTTGGTCGTATATAAGAGGAGGCAGGCAGATTTGCTTTATTTATCTCTTCATAAACTCAGATTGCTGAAGTACCAGTTCTGTGACCAAGAAACCATGCTTTCTCTCTCCTGAATGAAACTGAGAAGGACCCACACCATTACTTTATGAGTCCCCACAGCACAAGTGCATGGCCAAGAAAATGCCCTTGACTTGCTCAACATGAAAAAATGAAGTGTTGTTCTAAATAATTATATTATCATCTCATTTAATACTCATAATAATTCCATGAGGCACCTCTATTATTAAGCCCATTTTACACATGTAAAGACTGAGGCTGAGAGAGGTGAAGTGCCTGATGGCATACAAAGCTGAGGTTCAAACCCAGGCAGTTTGGTTCCAATGCCTTTGGAAGCATCATCATGGTATGTGTTATGACTCCTATTCTTAAATACTGGGCCAGTTTTTCATTCTGCCATCTTCCATAACATTATAAGATCCTTCCATAAAGGGCCTGGATTTGTATTCCCCACTGTGGAATTGTGATTGACAGCCTGATTCTAGTAGATTTATTGTGGGCAAAATAACTCTCAAATTTCGACTGAATATTAAAGATATCCTGCCTCCCATTTTCACTTTTTTTTCCTGCTTTCAATGGAGAGCATTTATACCTGTGAGCAGTGTTGACTTGGCTACATTCTGGAAAGTGTTCTCATATTTTAGAGTGTCACTGAGTTATCAGAGACTTCAAGTTTAAAGTTTCCTTTGGAATATAAGAAACTCTACCACTTTCTAACTGCATTTACCAAAGTCTGTGAAATGATTTAAACATTCTTCTAACCTGGAGTGGGGACAAATGGAGTGAATGAGCCTTTGCTTCATTTTAATATACCTATTATTAAACTTCAGTTTAAGATCTCTCTTGAGCCTTTCCCAGAGCCTCTTATTATAAAAGTCATTAATAATATTTACCGTAAGGGAAAAACAGACTTTTCTCTTTTGATTTTAAAGTAACACCTTTTTTGTGATACTCCTTCATTGACTCTCTCACAATTAAAAAAAAACTCATTAAAAGCAAATATAGAAACATATCTAATCCAGTGAGTACCTATTAGGCAAAAGTTGCCTTAACGACTTTATCCATAGCTGGCACAGATCTAAGTTGATAAGATTTTTCTAGCAGAGAACAGGGCTCAGAGGTAACAGGGCACAGAGAAGGTAGAAAAGAAGCAACAAAGTATTGAAAGTGTGAAGGCAAACCACTGATATAAGGCATCGTGACCAACAGGGCAGAAGAAAATTAGGACTGGAGTCCAGGGAGACTAGAAGGGGAAAGGGATGATGTGAAGATTAAGGATTGAAGGTATATGTTCCTATTCAATAATAGCTATAATTTTAATAGGTAGAGGCAAAGTGAAATTTGGGATAGTTGGGAGACAGAACTGCATCAGACTTCCAAAAGGTGAGGCTAGAAATCAAGGGAGTTCAAGAGCCCACTATTGGAGAGGGCAGTCAGGGCTCTCAGGAGGGTGCAAGAGTACCCTGGAAGAGGCCTGTAGTATCTGGAGGAACTTGGGTGTGTGGGGGGGTGTGTGTGACTCAGCTTTCCAGGGCATACCAGAAAGTTATAGCATGTAGGACAGGGGCCATGAGGGGAGAGAAAGAAGGATGAAATGGGGCTAGACTAGTTATCAATTTTTCCAGAGTTCTTCCTATTTTTCCTGCTCAGCCAAAGGCCTGGTCTTTGAATCTAGAGTAGGGCCAAATCTAGAGGAGGAAACCAAGACTGAGTTTAAATAGGGTGGAGAGTAGGAGGCTAGCACTGCATGTCAGAACCCACCTCAAGGAAAGATTTCTCTATCTTAGCCAGTGGGTTATGCAAGAGGACTCCTGTAAGGGATTTCTGCCAATGCATCAGTTTCATAAATTTCTTGGGGACAAATGTTCATTTTGTGCTTTTATGCATGTGTAAATGTGGAGCATTCATTCCATCTCAAACTTGTATCCTTTCTGTCCATTTCTCTGCACACTTTCTACTTGATATTAATAGAACCAGCTTTAACGTATGAGTGCTTTAGCTTTAAAATAATCTTGTTATCAGTAGATTTTACTAAACTACGCATAGTTTTGTTTTCTTGTTACAGCTGCGTTATTGCAGGTTAAATTTCCTTAACAGCTTGGAGTTCTCTCCTAATTTTGGAAAATTAAGTTACTTGGAGTAACTTTTAGAAAAATCGAATGTAGTTAAGGAAGAAAGTTAATAAGATAATGTGGATGTGTATTAAATAGAATACATGCCATTTTTCTTATGCAGTGTTACTGAATGTGTGCTTGTGTGTGTGTGTGTGTGTGTGTGTGTGTGTGTTTATGTGTATTTCATTGGCAATTGTTTTTCTGAATGTCAACCAACCAGTAGCTGGTGTGTTGAGAAATCAAACAAGTTTTCAGTGAGAAAAGATACTGATAATGAAGACCATTTTGGGGTAGAAGTCACCATCTACCAAATTATATGATTCATGTAGCTAGGCAAATACATTCTCACATCAATGTTTAAATTGGATTAGATTCCTTTCTAATAGCGAGTAGACATTTCTAGCAAAGAAGTCCCCAAAACTGGGGATCTGTTGGAAAATGTATTAAGGTCATTATAAGCTTCCTTATTCAAATGTGAACTTACCTATTCTCTACCTCAATAAACTGTTAAATAGTTAAGTGGTTGATTTAGGACCACATAGGGAATCGACCAGACTTTCAAAGTATAGCTTGAAAATTATTTAAATCTCAGGGTTTTTTTGTTTGTTTGTTTTGTTCTGTTTTTTACCTCAAATCAATGAATTTCAAATTTCCACTCCCACTGTGGGGACCAGCTGTATACTGCAAGTGCCATTAAATCTAAAGACTTCAAGTAGTAAACACACGCACAGGAGAAACATAGGCTACTGAAAGAAAGAAAAGCCATCCACAGAAAAAAAACTCTAGTCTAGTACCAAAGGCAGAAAACTCTCAAAAACAGTTAAGTTATACTTCCAGTAGCTTAAAATGCAGTTGAGTCATAGATTTGGAAGGGAAGATCTGACTCAGAAACCATGTAGGTTTTTACTATGAGTCTGATGATACCTTTCACAACGTGAGTTCTGAAAAACCCCCTTTCTGTGATATGATTTGCAAAAATAGCATGCCAAAGTAAGATAAGTTTTGGAGAAAATTGTATGCCACTTTTACTTCTTGCAAATTCATGATACACAATAGCATAATAAAGGCTCTGAAAAGTCCTGCAGAAAAAAATACCGCTGCTCCTCTTTGACTCGTGTCTTCCTTAACTGACTTAGATGTCATAGATTGGCTTTCCTGAGGAGCATGGATTAGGAAATGCTGCTCTAGCTAGTTTTGCTAAAGGCCTACTGTGTAGGTTTGAAAGTGTAATGGATTTTACCCTCCTATGCCACCTGGCTTTGGAACTCTGTAGCAGCTAAGTCAAAGAGGTCAGAGTGTGGTCATTTCTGGAAAGTTCCACCCTGCTGGCAGGGCTTAGATTTCATTAGGCTTTAAATGCCATGACAGTGTTGTAAATTTTGAGCTACAATTTAACCTGTTTTCAGCGAAGAAATGAAAGAAACCTCCCTTCTATGGCAAAACAAAGACTAAAAGGCAAAAGAACACATTGGAATGAGAAAGGTGAGAGCAAAGACATGGTTGAAAGATTAATGTACAGTGAACTGATGGATGGGTAAAGAGGCACAAAAACATTCAGATCTTATAACAATATTTGGGAATTCCTCTGCATGGTTGTTTACTCACCATTAATTTATTCCCAGAAATGCGTACAGCAAAGATTCTAAGCGACGTGAAAAGCTCAAAGTTTAGTGACTGTGAATGCTTGACTAAAAAGACCCGAAACTGCACTCTTTTGAAAATGACTATTTATTAATACTGCTTAGTTTAAAATAGCCTGACAAAAATAATTATGATTTTTTAAAATTTGTTCATGAAATATCACTTGATATACATTCACTGTAAAAGCAATTCTAATACTGTTAAATAAAATTCAAGTTTATAAAATCTTGAAATGGGTAAGAATTCATTTTTCTGGCAAGAGCTGAAAAAATGATATGCAGTTTATGGCATAAAAAGGAGAGGAAATGCCAGAGCTGCTTTTTGTCGGGTCCAAATGGAAGGAGCAATGATCCATCAATTTAAGATTATTTTAGAAATAATCTATGATCCAGTGCTACAGATGTTGGACCCCAGACAAAAAAATCCTTGCAGCCTTATGCTGGGTAACTTTTTTCCAAAAGTGAGCTGAATTGCTAACCCAAAGAAATTTCTTAGTTGCTTTAAATCACTACCAAATGACTCAAACTGAAGGAGAGCTTTACTATAAAACTCAAAATTAATGCTGAATTAAGACCAACGCTTTTAATAATAGTCCAGTTGCAAACAAATATACAGATGCAACCTTTCTTTTAACTCTGTGCTTTACTGTTACCATAGTGACTTGCAAAGGAAGTTGAAAGGCACATAATTGCCTGCAGGACAACTCTCAAGTTATTGGAGGTGGACTACAAGTCTTCCCTTCCCTATCTCCGGAATGCTGTTATTTTCCAACACACACAACTTTAGGATGGCTTAACTTGAATGGGGAAATTGCGGTGGTAAATGTTCTCTTGCCATCAGGTCAGACCTACCTCACAAAATATAGCTTATCCACTGTATGTGAAGTGTTACCTCTGACTTTGACCACTTAAGGAAAGAGAAGCTGTTTAAAATAGAATACATTTTCAATGTTTGACTTCTGTTTCCTATGTGCTACAACTATTTTCGGGGGATCCTTGCTAACCATAGCTTGCTACCCTCAATTTGCACAAACTATGCTGCTGCTTACATTGGCTTCCTTCCTTCCTTCCTTCTTTTCTTTTCTTTTCTTTTCTTTTCTTTCTTTCTTTCTTTCTTTCTTTCTTTCTTTCTTTCTTTCCTTTTTTCTTTTATTTTTCTTTCTTGCTCTCTTGCTTTCCTTCTTTTTGTCTCTCTCTCCCTTTCTTTCTTTCTTTCTTTCTCTTTCTCTCCGCCCCCTCTCTCTCCCTTCCTTCCTTCCTTCCTTCCTTCCTCCCTTCCTTCTAATAAGATTGGGGACTAAGCAGGATTTCAACTTTCTCCCCTACAGTTATGGCAGTATGTTAGAAAAATTTTCAAATATTGCAAAAGCAGAAGAAATTTCACAAATGTTTTTTGCATTTAACACCAATGTGTGTTGAGGTGGTCATTCACTGGTAATTCGGTTATTAAAAAATTTTTTTAGGGGCGCCTGGGTGGCGCAGTCGGTTAAGCGTCCGACTTCAGCCAGGTCACGATCTCGCGGTCCGGGAGTTCGAGCCCCGCATCGGGCTCTGGGCTGATGGCTCAGAGCCTGGAACCTGTTTCCGATTCTGTGTCTCCCTCTCTCTCTGCCCCTCCCCCGTTCATGCTCTGTCTCTCTCTGTCCCAAAAATAAATAAACGTTGAAAAAAAAAAATTAAAAAATTTTTTTTAATGTTTATTTTTGAGAGAGAGAGAGAGAGAGAGAGAGACAGAAGGTGAGTGGGGGAGGAGCCGAGAGAGAGGGAGACACAGAATCTGAAGCAGGCTCCGGGCTCTGAGCTGTCAGCACAGAGCCCGATGTGGGGCTCAAACTGGTGAACTGTAAGATCATGACATGAGCCGAATTCAGACACTTAACCAACTGAGCCACCTAGGTGCCCCCAGTAATTCAGCTCTTTTTAATATGTTATAAATCAATTTGTTTAAACTAATCATAAAGTGCTCAATTTTGTATTTAAGTATTGTATTATTATTATTTTCCAAAGCAAGTTAACAACTATTCTTCTAAGTGGGAATCATGGCTATTTTTTGACACTTACTTTTGTTCTTTGCATTTATTAAATAACTTTTTTATACTGACTTCAATGCAGAAGATTGAAACATTTTCAATTATTTACTTGTTTCATACCCTTATTGATTGGACATTATAGGGAGAGTATAAAGCATCTTTAAAGAAATATTCAGAATATCTAATAAGATAAGAGGACCTGATAAAGTAAAAAAAAAAAAAAGAATACCCCATGGACTTCAAAATGACTTATCTCTAGAGGAATATATATTCTATAAGGTAACACCACCATAGATCAAATGGATATTATAGCCAAAGCCCTTATATAATTGATATCAAAAAGGAACACTAACAGTAATTACTATTTGTTGAATATCTATTATGTGCTAATCACTGGGCTTCAAATATATCACAATTTCTGAAGGCAGATTTAAAAATACTCTGTAATTTGTTTTTTTTTCTAATTTAAAGTAACTTTAGGTTAGAATTTGAAAATTTTAAAAAAGTATAATAAAGAAAAAAGCCCACCAGTAACCATGAAGAGTAACTCAATGTAACTATTATTGATTCATAAAAATCTATTGAGTGCCTATTAGGTGTTGGATACTGTTTCGGATGTCAGAGATAGTACAATGAGTAAAACAGACCCTGCCCACAGTCCACATGAAGCCTATAATCTAATGAGAGAACCAGACAACATACTATACCAATCAATATACGATGTGATTTTAGGCACTGAAGTACAAGAAAAACTGAAAAGTAGTAGTTCTTCCATTGATCCTGGGAACCTTTTAAAAAAATCCTAGTCATCCGGAGTCCATCTCTAGACATTCTTGTTTACTTAGTATGGGTGGGGTCTGCCTGCCTGCAGATAATGTAGCCCTCAGATAATTCTACTGAGCGAGTGTAGTGGGAAATGCTACCTGTAACAGACCAGGTACCCAGGGAGCCCTCTTGAGGGAAGGGACATTTGAGCAGAGACTCGGTTAGTTGCACGGACCAGGAAAGGGAGAATCCCAGGAAGAGAAGAGTAGGTACAAAGCCCCTGTGGTGAGGTTGTGCTTGGTGGTTCTAGAAATAGAGAAGGGGATAGTATGGCTAAAGACTCGAGAGTGAGGCAAAGGAGGTAGGAGATGCCGTGGGGGGTCTTGCAGGCCTTGATAAAAGTTCAGGATCTAATTCCAAGAATGTGGGAATCCATTCTTGGGTTTTGAGCAGGAAAATGACACTGCCAATATTTAGGTGATATGAAGTGTAAATAAATTATCTTCATTTGTATTTGAGAAAATACTTTCTATATAATTTGTATACAGCATTTTTCACTTTGATCGTGAGCAATTCTCATGTCTTACATATGTAATACATATTATTTCCTCATTACCTTATATGGGACAGAATGGCTGTCCTTATGACTTCTTAGTATACCTTATGACTTCTTAGTATAAGTGAAATTGATATATAAAAACATCTTTCCATGTATTCCTCCTCCACACTTTGGGGTATTTCTTTAGGCAGTTGTTCCCAACCAGGGGCAATTTTGGACCCCACCCCTACCCCAGGAGACATTTGGCAATATTGGAGACATTTTTGATTGTCATCACTGGGAGGGGAGTTGCAACTGGCAGTTTGTGGGTACAGGCAAAGGATGCTGCTAAACGTCCCACAATGCACAGGACAGCCTTTGGTCACAAAAATTATCCAGCCCCAATGTCAATAGTGCTGCTGTTGAGAAACTCTGACTTACAGTAAAATACCAGAATTGTAGCGACTAGATCAATGGTTCTCAAACTTGACCATTCATGAGATTAATTGGAAGCCATGTGAAAACACAGATGGCTGAGCTCCACCTGCAGATTTCTGATTCACCACGTGGGCAAACTTGAGAATCTGCATTCCCTCCAAGTTTGCAGACGATGATACTGCTCCTCCTGGGTTGCAGTTTGAGAACTCACACTAGATCGTTCAGTTACGGCTCTTCTTTTCTTAAAATACGAAAACGTGTGGGAGAGCCTGCTAGTCCTATTAACATCATTATCATCTGGTGTTATTCTTTTTAAAATAGTTGCCAATTGATAGGCATTTTTCAATGGTCTGTCATTCTTTGAATGTAGGAAATGTGTGCAAAGTTAAAGAAAAAAAAAAAAAACCCAACCCTGAGGTGGATATCTTCTTCTGTGACTAGCTATTCATATCTACTCCTCCCTTTCTTATTGAGAGCATGTAATTTTGTTTGCTTGCTAGTTTGATCCATTTTATTTACCTTGTATGACAAAACTAATGCATAGACTTTGGAAAAAAATGTCCTAATCAGGAGTATCTAGAATAAAAAAGTAAATACCTCCTGTTTCCTCGTCAAACTCCTTAATGATAACTATAATTTAACAGATGGGTGCTCCTTCCTTCTATCTATCTATCTATCTATCTATCTATTTCTTGTTAAAAAACAATAAAATAAAAAATATATAATATGCTACAATTTCTTCCCTCTCCCCTTGACTATATATCGTGGGCATCTTTCCAAGTCAGTATATATAAAAATGCCTCATCCTTTTTAAAAGTGGTTACATTTCATAGTATGGAAATACCTTAATTTACTTAGCCATTCCCCTGCTGCTTGGCTTTTAGGTTGCTTCTAATTCTTTGCTATTACAGACAATGTCATAATGAACATTCTTGAATTTATAGATTTGTAAGTTTTTTATGTAGTAGGAAGCATAGTATTTCATTATTTTTGTTGTATTTATATTCTCCCAATTATTCTGTTCTTTTCTTTATTTATATTTGCCATTGTTATTACAAAATTCACCAATTTAAAGACATCAGATAAATATCATAAATGTTTTCTTCTAGTTTTTAAATAATTTTATTTTTCAACATACCCTCTAATTCATCTTAAATATATTTTAGTGTGTGAAATATGATGGTAATCTAAATTTATTTTTTGTAAAAGCTAGCTAATTCCCCCAATAACATTGGGTTGCATGAATTGCCCATTCTCCATTGATTTGTGATGTTATATTTTGATGGCAGCTTTCTATAGTCACAGACACACATAGCTGGCATATTTTACTTTGCTGATGATCTCTGTATATTCTAAACTATTATATTTTAGGGATATCCTCCATATTTTTTTTTCAGATATAAAATAAAATTTTCAGATGAATGAGCCTGATAAAGGTTGAATAATTTGGCCAAAGCCATGCAGGAGGTAGAAGATCCTAGATTAAGATGCAGATTTTTATTACTCTGGGATATGGATAGTCTTTCCACAAATAATTGAGATTCAACGATTTTAAGTTTGAAATCAAGGGGTTTCTTAACGGTGAGGCCTGAGGCCTGGGGGGGAGTTAGAGTCAACAAGAAGTCTTGGGTGATAAATTTTGATATTTTAAATCAGCTAATTCACATCCAAGGATATATTTACAGAATTGAGAAGGATGTTTTTAGGTAGAAGAAAAACGAATTAATCTGCATTATCTTTTTCTCCAGATTCACACAGTGTTTTAAACTCTTGAAAGCATTCATTTCTCATTGTGAATGGAAATACACTATTGGCAAAGTAGATGGAGAATTTCAGGTATGGTTTCCCTTAGGTGTTTCTCTCAAGTTTTCAAATGGTTTTAGCCATCCACAACAGTAAAGAAGTCTTAATTTTTATGCCCCTGAGCACTGCGGATATACCTGTAGCTACTGATCATATCCCCATCCTCAGAAGACATTGATTTAGGATGAAAGGTTAGGAAATATATTATACATTAGGATTATCTTTAGAAAGGAAAACATAGTAAGCCCATCATTATTCTCTACCTGAATTTGTTCAATAGAGCAGTTAAAAAAGGCTAGTATATCATAGAAAAATTTTTATACAGAATATTGGGGATTGTGCATGGATCAGCATTAATTAGGCCAACCAAATAAAGAACTTAATTATAAAAGAGTAGTGGAAAATACAGAACTTAAATATTTGCCTTGTGATGTTAGATAAAACTAAAAGGAATACTATCAATATGCAAAGTCAGAATTCATCAACCTTCTAGCTTTTCTTTTCACATCGGTGAGAATAGCTATTTTACTTCCCACTAAGGGCATTGATATCAAATCTTCAGTAGTTTTTTTTTTTTTTGAAAATTGTTTCCTTGTTTAAAAGATCCCAGAATAGCTGAAAGAGAATGAGTCGCAATTCGGATATCATCATTCAATCATCCATGCTTAATTTTACTTTCTGAGGGAAAAAATAAGTTTCAGGCACTTTTTCCTTTACGGTGACTTGACTTTAGGAGAGACACTGCACAACCAGAGAACATGAAGTGAACGTGCCCTGCACAGGGATACGCTTCTCAGCAATGGGGTGCGGGGGCGGAAGGTGTGGGATTTGGAAAAGAGAACAGTTAGAGAAGTCCTGATGACTGAGTGCAGAAAGCCATGATATGGGAGAAAAAGTCTTCTTTCCTCTTATAAATCCAGTTCCTGGAATTAGCTCAGAGACTGACTTCACCTCCACATGCAGAATTCGAGCTGTGGAAACAGCCTAGGCTGCTTCAAAAGATTCATACTTATTACAGAAAATTTAGGAAAACGCAGACAAGTCGAAATAGAAAATTAAAATCTGTCATATTTCTATGACGTAGACATCACTGCTATTAACGTTTGGTCTTGATGTTTCCATATGTGTACTGGAAGAATACTGTGAGCATTTGTCAAGGTTATTAAATATTCTGGACATAAAAAGGCCATGAGTTCCCCATCAGGAGGTGTTCAGGGATAGTCAAGATTCTTCTATTAGACGGCAAGTTGAATGACATTTAAAATGTGGTTTGGGCTCCCAGATTAAAACGAAAGAATGGACAGTCCTCATTTGAGACGAGGTGGGATAATATATAATAACTAAGGTTTCTTTCCCACCCTTCCTTGTATTCCTTACATTTCCCCAAGATTCAGTCAGCAGCATTTTGAGCTCAGTGAAGGGGTGATGCAGCAGAAAAGCAGAGAACATGCCTTGGAGGTTTGCAAGAGAGGGCATGTGAATTTCGAGGACTGTAGCTTTCAGTTATAAAAGCCTAAGTGCCTAAGGACCCAGAGTTGCCACAATGGCCGAACCAGCAGGTTGGAAAGGAGATGAAGAACCAGGCTACCCTGCTACCAGATAAGAGAGAGATTCTCTGGACTGAGAGAAGGAGAGTTGTGGGGGAAGAGAGCTGAGACTTTGGTGAAGTCCTACAGAAGTGGGCCAGTCCTGGGCACCCCCCTCCCCTTCCTGGAAAATACACACTGTTAGAAAGCTTGAGGATTCTGAGATCAGACAGACCCAGATTCTTCTTAGGGAAAACCCAAGTATAAAGCAGGATTCCAGAGTTCCTCATGTTCAGTATATCGGAAATAGATAGTAAATATTTCAGGGTATATCCAGGTAAAGGTGACATAAAATAGCCACACAGAGTTCTGCCTGAATTCTGTCTAAAACCCAGATCTGGGACTGGCAGTTGGAGATGATGATAGAAAATCAGAAGAGAATGAAGATAAGCTAGGACAGGTGGTAAGAGCCAGACAAGTTTCTACCCTGCTGATCTGTTTTATTATCTTTTCCAGTAGAATGTAAACATCTTAAGCACCAGGATTTCATCTGTTTTTGTTTAGTGCTGTATCTCTAGACCAAGATTAGTATTTGACTCATAGTACTAGATGCTCAATAAATATTTATTGAAATATTGTATAAATGGATGCTCTCCCTGGCCCCAACAAATGCTTAGGCTTTACATAGCCCTCCAGAACTAGAAATGAACCAGGAAAATGTCTAGAAGACACTCCGAGTCAACTAAATCATTTAGAACAATGGACCTTGAAAGGGAAATTAGTTTTGATTATGGCACAATATTTACATTTCCTGCACACCGGAGTTTCATTCTTACTCGCTGATGATGAGAACATAAAGGCAGCAGAGACAAAGGAGTGATTATTTCTGGAAAGCTTGTTAGGGGCCTATAATTGTACAGCATGCCTTTCCTTCATATGTACTATTGACAATGAATTTCCAACATGTATCCAGTTTGAACAAAATTGGAGAAAGGGACTTAGAATAGAATGTAATTTTTATCTGGTTTATATTATGGATGGTTGAAGTTAAAGATAATGACACCATCTAAAATCTGACCACCAAATTCCATTTTAGGTAAAATGCTTGATGTATCTGCAAAAATGCAAACCCTTTCAAAATGTGTATAATGTTTGGCTCAAGGACAGAAACTATTTATTTTGCTTTTACATATATAAATTTATAATCTGTACTGTGGTAGAGAAATAAAATGTGCCAGTTTCTGCATATGTCCTTGTACATATGGATGTCGGACTAACTCATCATTCTATTGTTCAGCTCACCCATTCGTAATCACCTGTTAATAATAAGTTCTATGAGCTGGATGAAATGTATCATTTTTTTAGGGACCACGAAGAAGCCCTATACTGGGCTTTATAAAAGAGTCTTCTAGTTTCCAAGCTGCTTATGGACCATTCCTAAATTTACCAATTTGACAATGATGGTGGCTGCTTTGGATGCAGAAATAGGCCACTCAGATTCCCTGCCTAGCGGTAGGAAATGATGACCTTAGTTGTCTTCTTCAAGGTTTACTTCAACTGCAGTGAGCCACCTTGCCCAAGGGCATTGACTGACCCACTACAGATATAAATGTGGCCATTTCCTCTCACTGTGGGATAGCATCAATGGGCTCCCTGTGGGGTTGACTGAAATTTGGTTGGGTCCACATCTTGATTGAACTCCTTCTGCCCAATCCTATTCTCACCCTCTCTCTTCCAGAGGTCAATCCCTAGTGAACACCCTGCATGTTGAACTCTGTTTCAGGGCCTCCCTGTAGAGAACAAACTGTGATTATTGGTTCTAAAAGTGGTTCAAGAAAGCCGGCAAAGATAGGATTTGGAGCTGGGTCACTTGCTGCCTGGCTGGCAATGAAGAATCTGTCGTGATAGCAGCCAAGTGCAGTTGCGTCTTGGCACAGGGTAGCCATCCAGTTATAAACTCTCCCTGGTGGTGAATTGGGATGTTACATCCATGAAGGAAACACTAGTAGTTAATATAACATGTTAGACATTAAAAAATAATGGCGGGAGTTTGTGCATAGTAAATGCAAGATCAATGAGATTGAAGGGCTATTCCTAAGCACCATGGATACTCTACAAGAACATTGTTTGCAATTATAAGGCTTTACCTTGTAAATCAGGGTTGGCTGTAGGAGTGTCCATTACAGAACTAGGCTTTTGGATAACAATGGGGATGATAAAATGCTGAAATAATAGAGGCCAGGTGGTAGGACTTAATTGCTAAAAGCCAGGTAGATACAGTTACAATAATAAGCAGCAGGGCCTAGAGGCAGCCAAGGGGACCTGACTCACAGTAAATTATGGAGACAGTTAATAGAATATGGGATCCCCAAGAACAAAGTCAATGGGGACCAAGAAGGACGCTATTCAGCTTATGTCATTGTATTAGAATGATGTATGTAGTCATTGTTCTACAGGCTACCGCTGCTCCTGAGCACTTGGGGCTTCCTGACCAGGGGCCAGCAGGCCAGAAGAGTGACCTTCTAGGCAGAAGTCAGTAACCCCGATCAAGTGGAGGAGAATGAGTTGCTGTTATACAATGGGAATGTGTGTCACATCCAAATGATCCACATAAAATCTTCAAGTTCTTTGTCACTCAGTTGTGACAGAGATGGTTAAGGGATAGGGCAACAATGCTTGAGAATACATGGTGATCAGAGCTTCGGCCCCTCAAGGATGAAGGCTTGAGTTGCTGCAGTGAGCAGCCACCATGACTGGCAGAGGTGATAACTGAAGGGGAGGGGAACTAGAAGGGACAGTGGAGAAGGGAGACAATGAGTGTCAGTCATGGGCTTGGACCCAGCTTCCGCTGTAGGTCTTGGGTCATCCCACTAAAGCTGCCTCTTCAAAGGTTCCCTCAGGAAGCAAGGCCTGCTGGAGTCCTGGGGAACTGCCTCCCAAGCATACATTAGGAAGAGATTTAAACAGTTCAAAGGGTGGACTGTGGTAAACATAGGATGTGCTGCCCAGGTGTCTCTTCAAGGAGGGACTATTGTTCCAGCTGCAGGAGTTAGTCAGCAGTGAGCTTCAGTGGTCAGCTCCTCCGTAATTTGCCTCAACTGAAGACAGCCTCACCCCAGGAGACCCTTAGAGACAGCCCTTGGCCCAATGACTGATCACAGTGAGGGCAAAAAGGCCAAGATGTTTTGGTCCATCTGTTGACAACTCTGAGGGGCCATCGATGCTCCAGAACTCCTGTGGGTTGGCCAGGCTTTGTTGGGCCACATCATAGCTTGACTTTTCTTTCCTCCCCATCTTGTTCCACTCTTTCCATTGGTGTTCATAGATAACCATCACCATGTCAAATCCAATCTGTGATTTTAGTCATGAGCTCTGGGGAATCAGAGAAATTCTAGAAAGAAAGAGAACTGCTTCTGAAAAAGGAGACCTAAAATCTAGTTCAGAGTCAAGTTCTGACTAGCTCTGTGTTCATGAATCATTCCCTTCCACTCCAAATTTATGTTTCATCATCAACAAAACTGGGATAAAACCTACAAAATTCTAGTTAAAATAAGAAAAAAGTACAGCATAGTGTTGATAGTCAATAATATTGTAGTAATGTTGTAGGGGAACAAACAGACAGACTTGGGATAAAGCCATCATGCCTTGTGTATAGTACCTTCTATTTTGTAGATTATGGAAATGTTAATTTTTATTACATGTGATTACATTTACTTCTGTCAGTTGTTAGTTTATAAACAAGGAGAAGGAGATTAGGACTCACTGGTTTTCCACTCTGGCTAGAGTTTTGAAAAAGCAAAGCAATTGCAGTGATCCTGATTTAGTTTCCAGGGTTGAGACTTAGGTCTCTGAGTTTCTAAGAAGTGTCACAGGCAAATCGGGTGTGCAGCAGGGTTTAAAGACTTTTGGCTAAACGACCTGTCTAAAGCTCATACAGCCAATTAAGTCAAAAAGTTGAGACTCAAATCTGGACCTTTCTATGCCTCTCTTGAGTTTTATCTGCTATCATTCATACTTAGTTTTCATTCTTGTACATATATCTTATCACAATATTATGTGCTAGTCATAAAATATAATAATAGAGATAAGAGGGATTTTGAACTTAAAGCATTGTATAAATATACTATGGTTATTAAATATTAAAATAATTACTCCTATGCCATTAGAACTAAACCATGTGATTTGTGTACTTTTAGTGACTGAAACTCTATAGGTAACATAAGATATTTTTAAGATTATATGAACTGAGCATAAATCCACAAAAGTGACACCAAGGCTGAAATAATGTAAGCACACGTAAAATGAAACATTTCGGTGAAGTCAAAGCAGAGTAACGTACTGCAACTGTCCTGTTCCCCTATCTTGAACACACTGACTTAATTTGGCATCACGAAGGAAGAGAATAGCATTAAGACACAGAAAAGATAAATAGAGAAATGCAGATCATTTTAGTGTGATCATGACCGAGCCATTCATATTTCTCATATAGCCTGGAAACAACCTCATACTTATTGGAAGATGTGACCTTTAAATGTTCCTTACTTGCAAAAAGACAAATATTCTAGAAGCCGGGTGTTAGCTTGCGGAATCATCTGTCCTGCCTTCTCTTCGATTGGAGGCTACTGCAGGGAGAGTGCAAATTGTAGATGAGCAAATGTGTTACTTATTCTTTTCATTTGCAGACTTAGGGTAAGCTTCCGCCGACAGTTCCCTGATTTCTTTAACATGGCAAATCTTTAATCAGTCTAGATATGTTAATATGTGATTTTTTACAGTGAATTGACCTGAGTTGAGTACTTGAGTTGAAATGTGTATTTTTCCCCCACAAAAGCTGACTTGTAGGGGGAAAAAAATCAGATATTCTATGATATACTTTGCCTTAGTGACAAGATGTTTTTGGGGAAATCATCCAAGCTTGAAATAAAATCTTTATTGAAAGTAATTCTACATTCATGCCAGTCAGATACATTGTAGGATTAGACCAGATATCCCAGGGGAAAGCTACAGTATATGCACCAGGCAGAGTTGATTATTTGGACCTCCTGTCAGTTCTTAACTTCCTGACAATGGCTGAAGCATTCACAGCCGCTACAACTCTGTTTTCATCTTTATTTTGAGAGAAAGTTAATACACTTTACCTTAACTATGCCCAATGTACTGGAAAATAATCCAGTAATAAGATACACCCCACCTACCAAGTGATATCTGTATGCAGAGAGCATTTAGTTGTGCATTTTAAGAACACAAATATAAGCAGCAAATGACTGAAAGATATTGTGATTATTTTTTCTACTTGAACTTTTAAATTTTTCTGGCAAAGCCTCCCTATGCTGTCTTAAAATCAATGTGTATCCGTAGTCATGGAGCCAAGTAAATGGTTTTCACTGTAAACTCCCTTCAAATGGCAGGGCAGCCTTTATTATTATTATTATTATTATTATTATTATTATGAGTAATTAGGTTATCAATGTTATTTGATGTTAAAAAGAAAGACACTGGTGTGTCAGGTGACGTCTGCTTCAACTTAGAGAATCAAAAACAGCTTAGGATGTCACTTTTGCAAAAGTCATAGAATTGCTTTTGGGGCCTAGTTAACACTGTAACTAAAGAGGAGAGAAAAAGCCATACCTTCAAATCTGGACTTATATTCTGATTCATTATAAAAACAACATATCAGTGTAGTTTTAGAGCAAAGGTAAAGACACAACCCCCAATAAATGTTTGACAATGACCAGGTTTGTTTAAAAATTCAGAACTTTAGGGGCGCCTGGGTGGCGCAGTCGGTTAAGCGTCCGACTTCAGCCAGGTCACGATCTCGCGGTCCGTGAGTTCGAGCCCCGCGTCAGGCTCTGGGCTGATGGCTCGGAGCCTGGAGCCTGTTTCCGATTCTGTGTCTCCCTCTCTCTCTGCCCCTCCCCCGTTCATGCTCTGTCTCTCTCTGTCCCAAAAATAAATAAAAAAAAAAAAAAAAAAAAAAAAAACGTTGACAAAAAAATTCAGAACTTTATTTTCTAATTCTCATTTTTTGGTTGTATATTCTAAAATTTATTGCTGTCACCTCACCAAAGAATGGAAGCAAGAAGATGAGGTGTCCCATGACTCAAGTTTAAGGACAGAAATAATGGTCTCGTTTTATGTTTCCCCAAATTATATAACCTCCTCCCCTAAACAAAGAAGTCTCCAAGGTGAAAAGAATGTGTTCTGAGAACCATGTTTCCTATCTGAGCAGGTCACTGGTTAAAAAAGCTAAGTTAAAAGTTTAAAAAAATTTGGTTTTTAGGGGCGCCTGGGTGGCTCAGTCGGTTAAGCGTCCGACTTCAGCTCAGGTCACGATCTCGCGGTCTGTGGGTTCGAGCCCCGCGTCGGGCTCTGGGCTAATGGCTCAGAGCCTGGAGCCTATTTCCGATTCTGTGTCTCCCTCTCTCTCTGCCCCTCCCCCATTCATGCTCTGTCTCTCTCTGTCTCAAAAATAAATAAACGTTAAAAAAAATTTTAAAAAAATAAAAAAAATTGGTTTTTAAATTTAAGAAGATCATAAATGTCCTTCAGCGGGTGACTGGATAAGCCAACGATGGGACATTCACACACTGCAATATGACTCAGCAGTAAAAACAGTAAAAAGGAAAGAGCTATCAAACCATGAAAAGATGTGAAGGAATCCTATGACTAAGTGAAAGAGGCCAGTGTGAAAAGGCTGCATCCTGTATTATTCCGGGTATCTGACATTCTGGAAAAGGCAAAACTCTCGAGATAGTAAAAGATCAGTAGTTGTCAGGAGTTAGCAATGGGGGAGGGATGCATAGGCAGAGCACAGAGGATTTTGGGGGCGGTGAAGCCATTCGATGTGATATTACAGTGGTAGCTACATGTCATTATACATTAGTCAAACCTACATAATATACAACATTAAGAGTGAAACTTAATGTAAACTACAGACTTTAGTTAATAATAATATATTCATATTGGCTCATCAGTTTCAACAAATGTACCACACTAATGCAAGATGTTAACAACAGGGGAGACTCTGTGTCTGTGTGTGGGGAGAAGTACATGGGAAGTCTCTGGTTGCTGCTCAGTTTTCTATAAACCTAAATCTGTTCTGAAAAATAAAATATATTAATTTTAAAAAAGTGAAAAAAAAAGAAAAAAGATAATGACAGCAGATTGCACACACTCAGGATTCGGAGGTCAACTTCCCCTCTCATCTATCCTTATGGCCACACACATTTGAATTTCTTTGCATCCTGTGTCATTCACCATATCCAAAACCATATTTAAGCCTGTTTCTACTAGGGAGACTTAAGAATTATATTCCTATCACTTCGTTATTTGCTTTCTTGGCATTTAAACATTCAGATTGTATTACATTGTTGTTGACATGTTTTATTTTTATCTCTAAGTTATTTCATGCACATATGCTTTATTTCCCTCAATTAGATTGCAAAATCTTTGACTTTAGATGGTGTGTCACCTTCAGCTTTACTTCTGTTTTTGTTTGCAGTAGGAAGTAGAAAATACCTTCTTGCCATTACAATTGTTTTTACTTTACAGGGGACTGAAAGGTTAAATTTTTCCTCATCTGGATGCCTTTCTGCTCCAAAAGAATGCGAGCAAAACTAACCAGAAATCAGGAACTTCCCCGTAGTTTTCTTACAGTCAGAACAAAGCTGCCTGCCCACAGTACTCTCCTTAGCTGTTGTCTCTGAGGTCCAAGAAGGAAAGCCAACTTCATCGGCAAAGATATTGGGTCTCTTTCCACATCATTCCTCCTTCCCTTTCTCCTTTCTTTGGAAAAAAGTTACAGAGAATGACAAGAGAAGATAATTTGGAAATTCAACAATCTAATATAGCACATCAACGTATTTTTTCGGAAAAGGGAATTCAGTAAGTGCAAAACATCATCCTCCGATGCGCCATTTTCAAAGGTTTTATGAGGTAGTGTGAAATTACTTTGGGTTAAGGTGTCAAAAATAGAATGCAGGAGTTATGAGGTTTGTGTTGGAAAGTCTTGCTTCCTGACAGATAATAATGTCTACATCACCCAAGTGAGAAAGAATCCGTTTCACTGACCTATACACTTGTGTAGTGATCTGGGAGGCTTACACACCCAGATTACCACAGACACCTGGAGAAAAAGGTGATTCCATGAGGCAGCTTTAGTCTCACTAGTGCACATCAGTTTTACTGCCTGGATGGAAGATCAACTCGTACCAAGAAACGGAAAAGCTGCCTTTCTCCCCTGGCTCTACATTTCACTGCGTGCAGGAGTTCAGGGATTCACGTAGCTTTCCTCAGTCTCAGCTTCCTCATTTGGAAATGTACCTGGTTGGGCTGGATGATTTCTAATTGCCTTCTGCTCTAAATGCTATTGTTGAGCAATTTAATACTTAAAAAAAAAAAGTCGAAACCCTGTTTTCTTCCTCAAGTTTGAAATAATTTGTAAGAGGGGCGCCTGGGTGGCTCAGTCAGTTGAGCATCCGACTTCAGCTCAGGTCATGATCTCGCAGTTTGTGAGTTCCAGCCTCCCGTCAGGCTCTGTGCTGACAGCACGGAGTCTGGAGCCTGCTGAAGATTCTGTGTCTCCCTCTCTCTGCCCCTTCCCGGCTCATGCTCTGTCTCTCTATGTCTCTCAAAAATGAATAAACGGGAAAAAAAGTTTTTTGAAATAATTTGTAAGGAAAGTTGACAAGCTTGGAAACACATGACAAGTATAGTCATCAGTTGCAAAATAAGGGGACCCTGAAATGTTAGGGGTTTGTAGTAATATCTTACATATATATATATGTGTGTGTGTGTGTGTGTGTGTGTATACTTTAATGTATATATTTATGCTAACTTTTTATCTTATATACTGTGTGTGTATATCCTCATAAAGTACACGTTTATTTATTAAAGAATGAAACAAAAAGGCAGACACTGGGGTTTTTAAGGAAACAGACACAAGCCTCCTGTTCTCTTGGAAGCATAAGGGTGTGTCTGTAGTCTGCATTTTTGTTTTCATAACACCTATGAAAGAATGGTGGCAGTGGACCAAGAGACCCACTCTGGCAGAGGATGATACACAGGTTTGCTTTACCTGGCTGATGCTAGCTGTCTGCTCTGCAGGAAAGGACCCTGAAGTTAAAGCTGCAGTGAAAAAGGGGGATATGACCAACCAATAATGTCTACATGGGATTTGGATGGAAAATGGTAGCATACGTGCCAGGAATGCGCCATTCAGAGGAAAAGTAATTTCAAAAGGAAATCAGATACATCTATAGAAGTAATGCAAGGTATTCCTGGATGAGAAAAGATCTGGGCACTTGAGAGGCAAGCTGGGGGGATTTGAACCCAGTTACCCTTAAGTGAGTAAAAAAAGGGGGGGGAATTATAGCTGTAGAGGTGTTGAAGTAGACAAATGGTGAATTTAGAAATGTATTGGAATTAATTTTCAAAGCTAACTATTTGAAACGGACGTAAAGAAATACACATAAAAGAGAGATGCTTGTGTGATCCTTTCAGATTAACACATACGTACCTACTTCATTAAAAAAACCAATTGTACAAATATTCATAATATGGATTTTTAAAACCGAGATCCCAATGGATGCACATTACCCCTTTCCCCTGCCGTATCCTCTTGACCTTATAATCATCAAAAGATCAAGCCTTTCTGTGGTTGTATGCATAAATTGAAGAGAGTCATAGAAAGGAAAAAAATATAGTCCCTCAATGGTTAAAAAAATCCACTAATGTCAGTTGTTAAGTGGTAATTTTATTAAATAGCGCTAATAGAAAGAGGGAAGATATACAAGGCTGCTGAATAGAAGGGTCAATGGATTCTATTTATTTCGTGTTTATACATTGTACTCTTGCATGGCGCCTCATTGAAATGCCTTATCTGGAAGGATTACTGATATGACAACACTCCTGATTTATAGAAGCCCAATTAGGTTAAACACTTTGATTCATTTCAATTGGATAAAAAAGTCTCTTGTTGAATCTGAATTCTTGCTTTGCAATGAACACAAACTCACATTCATTATTACTTATGGTGCTTTTCTTTATGGATGAAGCACTTCCCAGCCAAGTAGCAGTAGTCACCAGCTGATGACCATAAGGAAAGGCAAACACTGTCAGTAGAATAACATCCTTAGCCAAGTGTTTATGTTGGATACATATACAATACATAACTGTTCTTAGCTAATGATACAAAGTCGGCCTCCCCAAGTTTCTCCCTTTGTATTATTTCTTGCCACCCATGTGTTGAGCAAGATTTTCTCAGGACCTAAGCCCCACACTTAAAGTAAGTTCTGCTTTTTTGCAAGCTGGATTTATTCTTTCTAGCTTCCAAGTGAATATCATGCATCAAATAGCTGCGAGTTAGTTATAAATACAATTGTGGTGATGTGACTGTTAATGTAGTTTCCAGAGATGGTTAATTTATGTACAGAGTCTCTTAAACAAAGAAATGATCTGGATAATTTGGTATTTTTAAATGTTATCCTTTATAATCTTTTCTGTATTTTTTTCTTTATAAACCTATTGATTTATTATATTCTCAATGAAGTTGTTTTCTTTTTCTCCTGTAGGCAAGGAAAACATCTACATCTTCCTACTAAGAACTTTATTTTCTTTCTTCTTCTTGCTCCAACTTCCCCTTGTTTTAAATTTTCTCTAACCTACAATCTGGAATTTTCTCTTCAGTTGGCTGAAATAATGTTTTATTGGCATTCGTTGGACCAGATATTCGTTTGATAGGTTCAGCACCAAGCTGCAGGATCCGACAGACTACTGGGAGAGGGGAGGGAGGCATTGGACATTAGGAGAGAGGGGAAGGTAGCTAGATCAGACAGAAGCCAGTGCAGCCCACAACATGGCTTCAGGGGCTACAAGAAAAGAGTCCGTACAGAGATCATAAGCAGCTAGGCAGTACAGGTTGGTAAAGTAGTTTTTAAAAGCCCGTGGCCAGGAGATGAGCAATATTTACAGGAACAACACGATGACTCTCTAAGCCGATATGTCACCATCGGAAGGAACACCCTTACTTATTTTTCTGACGAGAGTTTTTTGAGATAGGTGCCATTATTACCTCCATTTAAAGATGGGAAGCTTGAGGCTTAGGCAGGTTGTCCAGTGTCACAAAGAAATGGTTGTGCCAAGATTTAAACCCAGGTCATTTGGATTGCAGAATCTAACCTGTTCTAATCTTGTCTCTCTGTCCTCACACCTCATTGGTTTTTCTGTTTGCTATTCTCTTCCCTCAGTCCTGGGTCTCTTTACTTCCCAATCAGATAGCCCTTGTCTCCGTACCCAGAGCTCTGAGCCAGACTGTCCCCCTCCTTTCCCTAGTCCCAGCTCACTTAACCCCAGCCTGGGTAAGAGCCCCAGGCCCCTTGCTTTCCTGGCAGGAGAATAAAGACAGCTGGCAGTGAGAAAAGTCTGTGAAGGAGAATATGAGCACAGTCGTGGTTATGGCTTTGCTGTCTGAGAACTCCCTCTGTCAGGGAACTGCGTTGGCTTCCCACACTTGCTACATGGACAGATGTTTTCAATTATTATCACTGACAAGCCTCCAGGCCAGGTTCTCTTCTGATTGGCTGTTACTGGACTCAGAGGGGAATAAAGGAAACTGAGGCTAGGACACAAAACACCTCAGTCATCACTTTAATCATGTTTCTCCGAAGCAACTGGTTGAGTTGGACAGTTCACCCAGAATTGGAATCCTTTTGTAAACACAGAGTCAATTTCCTTTCAAACCTTTTTTTTTCATTCTGGTTTCAATTTTTCTGCCCATAGTTCTTCTGACATTATAAGAGAGTGAGACATTTGTCATTTCTTTACCAATTCTTTCCTTTTGTTGTTCTTCCAGAGTTTCGGGTACATAACCAGAATATAGTGGGAGTTACGATTTAGTGAAATTTAACTTCATACTGCTAGACCTGGCATTGCAAAGTCACCTGCAGAAATGACCTGGGTCTGATCTGGAAGCACCGATAACATCCAATGTTTTCCTTTGAAGTAACCTGGGGATGTTCTTCCACCCGAGGTTAGAAGCTATTTCTTGTGTAAGTTTTGCACTAAACACAGGGTTTGCTGGGAGCCATTTGACACACCCCTGCCTCCTGCATTACTGGGATTGTTGTCTGCCTTTCTAGCTAAGGATTTTACCAGCCATAATTACCCAGATTTCCTTTCTTACCATCTCTGTGTGTCCTAAAAAGAGCCAATGGCCAACCAATCCTGAAGGAGATGTTATGAAGCTTCGGCATGGTCGATAGTAGAAAAAAATGTAGACATGGTCCTCACAAGGGTCCACCTTGACAACCTTCCCCTCTAAGTACTTTCTCAGTCAATGGAGTAGTTATATTTGGTACCACTCAGTCTCTAACCTTTCATTGTTTATTCCTCCCTTCCTGTTTCTATAAATTAGAAGGGAAAATTAGACTGTCAGGTGGATGAAAGCTTTTTAAATTCGTTTTTACTCCCTATTCTTTTTGTCATTTATCTAGTTAGGAAAAAAATGTATTCAAGATGCTCCAGTGTTTCTGCATATTAGTGTTATGTTTTTTTGATGTCTCGAAATTAGGTTTGTGTGTGGTCCATCTTGCTCAAGACTCCAAACTGCCTTGTCTCTGCTGCCGGGTTACAAACAATCCCAGCAGACATGTGAGTCACCGAAGGTACTTGGTAAAACAGACAAAATCCATAGACAATCCTGAAGGCCTGTGTCTCTATTTTAATTTCTGAAAAATGTCTCCTTGACTTTCAAACTCAACTTTTTATTTTAAGCCCAAAGGTAAAATATTATAAGATGTTAATTCATCCTTTTCAAAAAAGGCACATGAGGGTTAAAACATATGCTTTCTTCTTCACTCAGAAAAAAAAAATCATTCCAACCTTTTGGGGGGATCACATATAGCTCTAAAACAGCTGAAGCTAAAAACATCAAAGTTGGCATGACTTCAGTTATCACTGAATCAGGAAGATCAAGCCAAGTTTTTGAAGAAAATGGTTGAGCATTTTAAAAATAAGAGAAGTTAAAATGCTCTCTCTGAGCATGCTCAGTGGGAAATTTTTAAATATTTTCTTTAGGTCGGCTTTATTTTGTTCGTCACTTTGGAAACATTTCAACAAAAGCTATCTAATTAGTCTTTATTAATATTGTTCACCAATTCCCTAGCCAAGGCCCAAGTGTCTGTCACCTGCCAAGGTGACATTTTCACCTTGTGTGCCAAGGGACCACTACTGCTCAGGGTAGGTATGTTGTTTTGCTCTCTTACACAGAAGTCATTGTTTGCTCCAGTGACTTGGGGTGATACAGATATCGGGGAGGGGGATGAGTGATTGGGGGAGGGGGGTGAGTGACTGGGTGTGGATGTAGTTCCACACAATTCAGTACATCGAATATAGCTGCTAGATCGTCGCCTATTTTGTTTGTTTACTGTCAATTATCAGCAAGTTCAATATTTCCCCCAAAATGGGTAGGGCAGCTTTAGTCTTTGACAAACAAGAGGCAGTTTAAATCAACCCTCAAGCACATAAATATGGTCCTCAAACTGGAAACTGAATAGACCTGGTGCTTGTTTTTTCCCCAAGAGGATTTCATTCTCTTCTAGGCAGTAAATAGCTCACGCTGTGCTACTGACAGTTTGGGGCCCACATTTATTTTGCAATAAGACAGTAAACTGGCCCTGCTTTACCTGGAACAGAGATAAATTGACAGACCTGGAGAGCCATTGACACTGCACTTGTTATCACCACCGTCCGACACTGTCTCAAGATGTAAATTTTGCAAATGGTTTCAACAGCCTGGTGAGAATATTACCTTTCGTAGAGCCCTTTTACTAGTTTCAACACTGCAATTTCAGGAATTTCTTTACTGGAGTTCTTGGTGTAATCCTCCAATAGCATTTTTCAATTGAGGAAATACCTTGCATGTATAATGGCCCAAGGGAATTGCCTCGCTGGTGAGATTACCTCTCTACCTGTCTAAATAGCACTGAATCTATAAATTGTCAAGAGGTAGATTCTGACGTGACTGTTGTTCCTAACAGGCAGTCAGACAGTGATGGCCAGAAGGGTCAGTACAATACAAGGGTAGCCCAGAAGACTGTTTGCAGGTCTGATTGTTTATATTAATCCATACCTAAGTTAAAAAGATATAATTATGCTCAATTTGTGGACTCACGTGTACTAGGAAAAAATACTTTAATCGCTGGCAGAGAATTCCTACTAAGGGAGGAAAAGCATCTTTTTTCTTTCTTACTTACAAAACATTTTGGTGGACAATGTTGTTTGTGGGAAGAAAATCCTTAGAGGAGAACACAGTCAGAAGAAGATAACCAAATTCTCTGTATAAAACACGAAATGCATTTATGAAGGTTGTATGCAAAAAGGCATGGGAAAGAAGAGTGTTGGGGCAGATGACACGGTAAGAAGTTGGAGGCCAAATGGGAAAGGCAACCCATGAACATTTTTTAGTGGAGGGTGTGGAGAGGACGATCAAGGTGCATTTTAGTAAGGGGGAATGCTTATCATTTAAGTTTACATTTTAAATAATCTGCTAGGCTGGGTGTGATGTAATCTTTCCATCCGCCATGAATCTTAAGTAAACGTCTACCAAGTGCTACTTCCTGGAGTGAGATTTGGAAAGAAAAGCAAAGGAATTGTCAAGGACAAGGACCACTGGCAAGTGGTAAGACATGCATGAATTGTGAGTTCAGCTGAAGCAGGAAGTCAGGCCAGAAAAAACTAGATGAAAGGTAAGTCTTCTCTGATAAGCTGAGAGACACTGGGTTTCTCGTTTTATAAGGATTGGAGGTTTGAGCACATTTTATTTTAAATTTGATAGGAATGATGATGGAAGCTGACAAAGGATATTTCCTAAGGATTCTCAGTGCCATTTCTTGTCTGCCTCAGCTATACCCAAGTTTCTTCAGAAGAGCCTATGGATCCTGCCAGGAATGACTGATTCTAGCAAGCAGCAAGACTGAGCTGTATGTGTCCAGTTTTCCCAAATGACACTTCTGCCTGTGGTTTTGACCTTTGGTTCTGCCTTTCATTTCCCCTTGAGGAACCAGAATCCAGCTCTGAACCCCAGGTGGATTGCTGGGGAGCTCAATTATGTCACCTAGTTTTTGCCAGCTCCTTTTGTTAAGGCTGTCTTTTTCTTCTCTCTTGAATGGCTATCTTTGTCTGTCCCCAAACACAGGTCACAGAGGCTTCCAAGACAGAGTTGGCCTGCAGCTGGGTTCTTTTAATCTCATTATGTGGGTCCGTCTTCTCAGCTGGAAAAACATTAGTGACTTTCTACTGCCTGTTAGGCAAAATCACAGTTCCTTACTAAGACATACTAGTTTGTTCATAACTTGGTTCCAGCCTCTCTTTCCAGTTCCCCCCATTTAATGCTCTCCATGAGCACTCACAAGAATATTCTTTTTCCTCCCAGTGGGTACACCTGGCCATATTTCATTATGGCTGTTTGGACCAGGGGTGGAGGCTTGAACCAAAGAATGGGACCAAACACAGTGCCCTTCTTGGCACCTAAACTCAGTGTTAAGAAGGATGCTCCAGTCTGTGCAAATGGCTGTTAATACAAGTTCTTTACAGAGCAGAGGATACAATTTGGATTGTATAACTATTTCAATTCATGGATTAAGAAAAACAAACTAAACACGCTGCCTTGGCTCATAAATCTTTGTCTCACCAAAGGGAATTATTAAACTTTAAATTGTTTTTTTTTAATGTTTGGTGTTTGTTTACTTATTTTGAGAGAGAGAGAGAGAGAGAGAGAGAGAGAGAGAGAGAGAGAGAAAGCGGGGGAGGGGCAGAGAGAGAGAGGGAGAGAGAATCCCAAGCAGGCTCAGTGCTGTCAGCACAGAGTCCCAGTCAGGACTCGAACTCGTGAACAATGAGATCATGACCTGAGCCAAAACCAAGAGTTAGACACTTAGCCAACTGAGCCACCCAGGTTACCCTAAACTTTAAATTGCTATTTACACCAAAATATTTGAAATTATAGTGACTACAGAAGATGTATCTCACATAAATGGTGAAATCAGTCAATCTCCATGATGTTCTGATAGAGACCTGGAGATTGTACAAATCTAAGTAACTGAACTGGTTCAAATCACCTTTAACCAGCAAGCCATCCTATATAGTACTGGTGTCTGCTGGGTGGCCAGTGATTACTTGAGAAAAATCCAAATCTTTGAACATGCAGTGGGGATGGAATATGTTTTTATTGCTTAGGACTCTTTAATACTTCACAGACAATCATCAGGGAAATATAAACCAAAACCACCATGAGATACCACTGCACACCTGTCAGAATGTCTAAAATTAACAACTCTGGAAACAACAGATGTTGGTGAGGATATGGAGAAAGGGGAACCATTTTGCACTGTTGGTGGGAATGCGAACTGGTGCTGTCATGCTGGAAAACAGTATGCA
The DNA here is from genome assembly GCF_007474595.2 of Lynx canadensis. Lineage (NCBI taxonomy): Eukaryota > Metazoa > Chordata > Mammalia > Carnivora > Felidae > Lynx > Lynx canadensis. The sequence continues at coordinate 134,292,879 of NC_044310.1, read as the reverse complement.
GGTTCTTCAACAAATTAAAAATAGAACTACCCTACAACCCAGCAATTGCACCACTAGGTATTTATCCAAATACGATAAGTATCCAGAATATACAATAACATAATAAATGCTGACTTAAAGGGGCACATGTACCCCAATGTTTATAGCAGCACCATCAACAGTAGCCAAATTATGGAAAGAGCCCAAATGTCCATCGACTGGTGAATGGATAAAGAAGACGTGGTATACACACACACACACACACACACACACACACACATACACACACACACACACACACACACACACAATGGAATACTACTTGGTGATGAAAAAGAATGAAATCTTGCTACTTGCAACTACATGGATGGAATTAGAGGGATTATGCTAAGCGAAACAAGTCAGAGAAAGACAGATATCATATGATTTCATTCATCTGTGGAATTTGAGAAACACAACAGATGAACATAGGGGAAGGGAAGAAAAAATAAGGTGAAAACAGGGAGGGAGGCAACCTATAAGAGACTCTTAAATATAGAGAATAAACAGGATTGCTGTAGGGGAGGTGGGTGGGGAGGATGGGTAGAATGGGTGATGGACATTAAGGAGGGCATTTTTGGGGATGAGCACTGGGTGTCATATGTAAGAGATGAATCACTAGGTTTTACTTCTGAAGCCAAGACTACACTGTGTTAACTAACTTGAATTTAAATTAAAAAAAATACTAATACATGATAATTTATTTTCTCTTTGATCATAAAATTTAAACTTTCTGAGGCACAGACCGAGCTACTACTCATACTCTTCTCAGAAGTACCTGATTACACATAAGAACTTCATTAGATTTCAGCCTTTAATGGCTACTACCTAAAATTTAACAGACTCATTAATCCCCCCAAATCCCAAATTTTAAAATATATATGCTGCCAATACTTTCCATTTTTGTGGCACTCTGATTTTGAGTCTTGCAAGACAGTAACAAATAAGTTCCAGAAATCTTCATGAGATCATCATGAAGAATGGGAAGAATAATTCCTTAATTTTTTGCATTTGGACGGTGCATGTGGAAAGCATATTCTGATCTTCTTTTAGGTTCTACCCAACTGATAGTGTCATTTCAATGTGTGAGATCGGTTTCTATGTTTTCATGGTTAGAAATGAACATATAGTCTATTATTTAAGACTACAGTTAGAAATGGATTTAGGGCAGCACCATGTATTCATCTTTCATGTCCCACCATTTTCTATTCACATTGTCTTATTTTGCCCAATACATAGTTGTGACTACAGGAGGCATGTTTAACATTCTGGTTTTAAAGTTTTAAGTATATCAGCTATGGAAGAATGTTTAAAAAATGCAAGTAAATATGCCAAATATGAGATAAATTTTCAAGAACTAGGGGCACACAAGAAGATAAAGAGGATGAAGAAGATGGGTGAAATACCACAGAAGCTTTCTTGGCTGACTTGTACTTAGCCACCTCTCTGTTTCCTCTGCAAAATACCCTGACCCAAGGCCACAATACACTGAATCTTTGTGGCTAGTTAATGACTCTCCACTGTGCACATCTGTTCCCACTAGAGGGAAGTCCCAGGAGAGAGTCTCGAACAAGTTTATGCCAGTCGTATTTATTTTTGTAATTATGCAATTTAATTAAATAATATGTAAACTGATGAAATAGAGAAAGAAAGAAGAGAGTTGCTTTGGGGAGCACTTTCTTTGAAGAGAAGATAAATTTGACTCTATACAAAATTTTGAAGGGTTTTCTCTGAAGATGGGGGTAGGTCTGAGAGAACTCGCAAGGTATTTCCCAAATTTATCATCATAAATTTTTCTTGGGTCTTTTGTTTTGAAGATTTTTTTTTATTTTGAAGTAATCTCTACACGCAATGTGAGGCTCAAACTGACAACCTGGAGATCAAGAGTTGCATGCTCCACTCTCTGAGCCAGCCAGGTGACCCTATCTTGGATTTTTAAATTTTGCTTTCTCTTAGGTTTAGTCCCTCATTCTATTTCATATGATCATAGTTTCTCACTACCATTTCCTGAGCACTCAGTATGTGCCAAGCACTGTGTAAAGAGATTTGTTTGCATTATCTTATTTGATATGCATAGTGATAACCATTAATTATTGAACAATTACCTTATGTGCTTGGTCTTATGCTGAGCAGATCATATACATTGTCCATTTAATTCTTATAGTACACCAATTTTTAGATATGCAAATTGAAACACAGAATGAATGAGAACTTTGTCCACATTCACACGACTAATAAGTAAAAGAGCGGGGACTGGAACCTAGCTCTATTTAACTCAAAAGCCTTCTCTCTTATTACTATACTGTATTACCTCCACCTATAGAGGCTTTAAGGATCTGCCTTATTTATTTTTGTAGCCCCGGTGCCTAGTTCAGTGCTTATCTGACGTTAGGGACTCATTAGTGTTACATGGATGAAGGAGGGCATGCATGGAGGGATATTACTGAAGTTCTGCTTGATAGAGCTTGGTGTCAGTTTTCTAGAAAATGAGAATGAGAGATTCCTTATTTATAGACACAGTGTCCCTTAATATAACTTAGTCTTCATTTACTTCTCCTATTGATTGACACATTAAGATAAGATATAGGATAATGATGTTGGGAAAATAAGAGATGGTAGCTATAATTTACTGTTGTGGACAGTAGATTCCCACCCTCCCCCCCACCTTCTACTCATCATTTTTGTTTTCTTTTTGGTAATACCATCTTTGGGGGAAACCGTCTCTATGGCAGTCCCAGCCTCTATGTTTTGAGTGGAGTTGACCTAGTCCTTGGCTCGAGGGATGGGCTTGTAGCCCATGTCTGACTCATGAGGTCCCTGCATTCCTCTGCCACAGTGAATGGATTAGGAACAAATATGGAATAAACAAGGGATCTGAGCCAGGCCAAGGAGAGCTATTCCTGGGAATTTTCTATTCCCACAACAAACGAGAAGCTTACTTGTCCCTGAGGATGCTAAACTGTACGATACAATCCTGCTTCTACCGTCTTGCTGCCAGCAGGAAGCATTTTAAGTGAAAATGACGTGAACCAAGAGATGAGCAGTTTAGAGACGGCAAGAGGCAAATTCCTGGCAATACCTTTTGGGCACTTGGATCTAGTCATCCCCAAAGTCACCTCTAATCATAAGTTTCCATTAAGTAACCCAATGAATTCTCTTTTCTGCCTGGACAGTTTGAGTTGGACTTTTGTCTTTGCACCAGACTTAGCATTTCTCAAGTATCTATAGAAATCTAAGAAATGTTTTCATAATGCATATGATTGGGATCAAATGGATCAATCCAGAAACCATGGCTTATAAATATTTAGGGGAGAAAAAGAAATGACATCTAAAAGAAAGCAAAACAAAACATAATTATACATAAAGCTGAATCTAATATCTTTCTAATATCTGGCTCTAATATCTTAGCCCTAGCTGGTGTTTTAACTTTGGTGCTTAGTAACACATTTTGCTCTTCAACTTAAAAGAAGACTCACTAACCTGTAAGTAAGATGGCTTGAAGAATAGAAAACCTAGCATTTCAGAATCTGTATTTTTTAGGGCTGTATAGATAAAGTCAGAATGTTGAGGAGGAATACCCCCCACAATGTTTTAAAATGAATTCTTAGGACTCCTGGGTGGTTCAGTTGGTCAGGCGTCTGACTTTGGCTCAGGTCATGATCTCTCTGCTTGTGAGTTTGAGTCCTGTATCGGGCTCTGTGCTGACAGCTCAGAGCCTGGAGCCTGCTTCAGATTCTGTGTTCCCCCCCTCTCTGCACGCCTCCAGCCCCCCCCCCCCGCTCATGTTCTGTGTCATTCTCTCTCAAATACACATTAAAAAAAATAAAATGATTTATTTAATTTAAGACTTCTTCAAGCAGTATTTTCTTCCTACTCACTTGGAAAACACACACTCACGTATACATATCCATGCAGAAACAGAAATCCATTCAGGTACAATCTAGCTTGTGATCAAGAGCTGCTAAAATAGGACCTTTATCATCAGCACAGCACATCCCAAAATGTCTTTGTAAAATAAATCAAATTATATGAGTTAATTGATTCCAGGCAACATCAGCAAGTGCAGGTGGAGACTGAATAACAGGATGCTTATTAATGAAGTACTATTAATCAAAATTGACAATACCAATTCTGTTTGTTGTATTTGAAAGCTACCTGCAGTGGTTATAGATATATTTGCTGAATTTTAAAACATAGTTTTGAAAAAGAAGACAAAGGCTATAGTAACACATGGGACTTTTAGCTGTGGATTTTGGACTACTGATATTTAAATGCTGAAAAGATACTTCTAAATGCAATTTGACAAGCAATGCCAAAGGTGCCAGTGGTAATTAATTAGCCCTTAATTGAGACCACAGAACAACAGGACATCGGAATTGGTACCCACTGCCATTTCCCCCTTAGGCTCCGTCTTCTGAGAGCCAGGGGTGTGGCTGCACCCAGAAGGTCACAAAGTAAATTAGGAGAACACATTGAAACTGGACATTGTTGATGGGTCTCCTTTACCCTTTGCTGTTGCCCCCGGCTATCTGTGATGAGACAAGGACCTTGATTGTTTGAAGGGGAAGTTAGGGTTCACACACATCTTTAGATGTGCCAGGTGAGTGTTGCCCTCACATCCTAGACCAGTTAGGCTGGACGCTTCATGAAAAGATGAAGCCTATGAATCAAATGTTAACAATGGGAATGAGGGCAGGCCAACATAAAACAACTTAAATTTGGAATAAAGATATATTTGAATTTGTAGGCTTTGTTAGGTTGTATTTAATTTTTTTTGTAAGAATACATTTAGATCAGGCTGTTTTTTAAAGAAAAATATAGATATTATAATTATAGTTTGGACTTCTATGATGACTTAAAAAGTTTAAAGACTTCCCAGGATATAGAACCTGTGTCTTCATAGATAGGACACTTCAACAAAGGGGAATGAAAATTCTTGCTTCATAACTCCATAGACTGAGCAAATGAAAAAATGGAAATGAATTCTTCTAGTCTCTGAATAAATCTAAAGATAGTTTCTGACTGAAAATTTATCGTAGCTTGTCTTATAACAGACAAGTTGGAGATACAGTTTGTTAAACTTGCCAGTGTTTTCTGAAAAATAAAGTTTGGGCAGTTTTAATTTTTCTCTTAGAACTGAAATCAGTAACTAACTGAAGGTACAGTTCATTGATGTGACTAGAAATTGAAATATAGGTTCTTGAGTAACAGACCCTCAATCCATCCGGATTATATTACTTTTGAAGGGCCTTCACTCTCCAAAATGGGCTCAGATAAAGTATAAAAGTCATATATACATCTGGAAAAAGACTCTTCAGGGATCTGCTTTATTTGGTCACACACATGCCTGCAGTTAAAACCAATCAGATACCCATCCTTTCAACACTCTTAGAGAGGGCTTGACTCTGATTCTTTGGAGGCCCTTGAGAATTTGTCATAGACAATAATACCCACTGACAAAGCAGAGGGCAATGACAATTTGGTGAGAAGTACTCTCTCCCTCTTCCTAACTGACTCCCTTTCCATGGCTCATTCACTGAATCAAGTTGGTTCTCATGAACTGAGAGTTGCCTTGATGTCACTGCTGCTTACCACAACTGGAGAAATCTGAACAAGGGCTTTCTTAATTAACTGAGGTATTCACATGATGTGACTGGAGTAGACCAGTGGTTCCTAGCCTCTGTTACCATCAAAGAACCCAGCTGAAGGTTATTGATGGCAATAGAAATGCCACCTGGTGGCCTCAGAATAAGTGATAAAATAAGCTTCTCTTTACTGTCTTGATATTAGTTCGTGAAGAAACTTCAAGAAAACCATATCTTTCAGTCTTAGTCAGCCCCCATCTCTGTGTTTTAAAATATTAGTTTGCACATCTTAGGGTATTTGAAGATAAATTCATTTTAAAACTCAGATATTTGTACTGCTTACTGGGATTTTTTTTTTATTCTATGAAAATCCCATCTCTCTTTCATTAGCCTCTAAACTTCTGATTTTAATCCTGACAGGTTGCATCTTTACACCTCCTGGAACTCCACACATTTCAGATCTTCCCTGAAGTACAACTTCATAATTATAGTCTCATGCATGGCTGAAATGATACGTGAGGCCATGAGCCACCCACTTCTATCCTCTCAGTAAACATTTCTGAACTTGTTCTGTAAATTTGAGCACCGATTTTATTTTCTTAATTAATTTTATTATGTATTAAACTGATTTATGTTCCCACTGTATCAAATAAAAGCATTTACTGTATATGAAACATGCATTCAATATAAAAAAGTGAAAATACATTTAAAATGAGTAAGAAAACAAGAGCAGAGGGAAAATAAGGGGTAAGGTTAGAAAAGTATCTAAGGTGTATGCTCTCAAGTTGCAAATGCTTGTCAAGTTTGACTGGAGCCTTGCTTCATTCCCTGTGAGTCATATCACTTCCAGGTAGGCTACCAGTGATCAAATTTACTGCTAACCTCTGAAAACATTTCTGCTTTCCTTGTACTTTTTTATGTGACCACATCTGTTCAGAGGCACTACGATTCAGAATTTCTTATTATTGTCACTTTTGCAAGGGAGACTGGTGTAGAGAACAGGTCCCATATTAATTTACTCATTCATTCATCTACTCATGAAAGTCACAAAATACAGTGACTTTTATGTGCCAGTTAATCAGGAGGGAGGCAGTTTTGCATAGAAGTTAGGCATCAGATCTTTGGGTTCAGACAGACCTGCATTCTAATACTGACCCCACTACTTTTTAGGTGGGTGACCTAGGAAAAAAAGAACGTGGTTCCTCTGGATGCTAGATTTTGGCTACATCAACTGAGAGTAATGCCTATTTTACATGGTTCTTAAATTGAGATAATGTATTTTAAATATCCAGCAAAGTATGGGACACATGGTTAGTGTTCAATTGTGTCTATTCATGCTAGGCATTCTGGAAGAATTAAAAAAGCACAAGGATAGCCTTTGGCCTACTGCATTCACTCTACTGTATGTAAGTGTCCCAGTCACCCATATGGCTGTTCATAAGAAGGGCTAGGAGTTTAGAGCAGGGAAAGACCTCTTCAGGTAGGGCCAGATCTAATCAAGCAAATCTTAAAAGACCTGGGCATTGAATCCGATTCTTTGAAGAAGTGATAGAACCTGGGATGGGCAGTCAGCATAGAGAGGAACCTGGATAGGAGCACAAGAGTATGAGCCAAGCAGCACAGCAGATGTGGGCAGTACAGTGGAGTTGATGAGGAAACTTATTTGTCTGGTGGAGTGACATGTCCAGCATGGAAGCATGGCTAGGATTCCAGGTAAAGCTAAGACAGTGAGGAAGTACTGACAGTTTTATTGAAAGACATTACCTCCATTGGAAACTGCAAATCCAAGAATCCTAACTGCATTTAACTACCCAGAATAACTAGCCAGTTGGAGCTCAAGTGCCTTCGCGGTAGCTTATTTCCATTTTTTTCCCCCATCACTATAGTAAAACTCTGTTATAGGACCTGCAAACTGGCCAGATGACCTGGGAAAGTCCCAGGTTTGCTCATCTTTTGAGGGGATTGGACAGTTTCCCTTCTGGAACTGATTTCTTGAAAACCTATAAAGCATTTCCCTATTGAAAATGAGAATAAAGGTTAGATGCTCACTGTTGCTGCTGCACCTCTACTTGCTTTTTGGATGTCTTTGGTTAAACTCCCAGATGTCTGCAAGGAAGTCTCTACACAGTGAGTCATATTTAAAAAAAAAAAAAGAAAGAAAGAAAAGAAAAACAAAAGAAGAAAGAAAAGAAAAAAGAAAAAGAAAAAAAATCTTTCTTCTTCTTCTTCCTTTTTTTTTTTTTTTAAAGGAGTGGCCTAGGTGTTGATTGGACTGAAATTCCACAGAACTGAAAACAAAACCAACTCCTTCCCCCACCCCTAAAAACAAAAACCTCCCATATGCGGCTCCCTGTGAAGCCACTTTACTACTTCCTGATTTTAAACTCAACAGTTACATTTTTAAAGAGACATCACACTTTGCAATATAAACATGTGAAATCTAAATATGAAATACAATAAAGCAGCTTGAGCCAGGCCTTGCAATGTGATTTTTTGGTTGTTGTTGTTCCTTTAATTTCAGGTAGTCAGGCACTTTTGACTTCTGAACTCTGTCTCTAGCTGTGCTGCTGTTCCTTGGTGGGTTTCGAGATGAGACCAGCAGCTTCTCAGTGGCATACTTCATTCATTTTCAGAAGACACCCGTATTCTTCTCTGCTTTGCAGCATCCTTCCGCTGAGGGGCTCAGGATATTGAAGGCTCAGAACAGCCCAATATGCAAGGATATATATAGTCTTTCTGCATTACCAATTTGAGATGGTGAAAGACAAAGAAATATTGCCTATTTTTCTCTCACACAGGAAACGCCCTTTTGTGACTTACTCTCTGTGTGGACTGAGAAGAACCATTTATTTGTGCTTGAGAGACAGAGTGCAAGCTGCAAAGGGGCAGAGGGGCAGAGAGAGGGAGACACAGAATCTGAAGCAGGCTCCAGGCTCTGAGCTGTCAGTTCCGAACCCAGTGCAGGGCTCGAACTCACAAACCATGAGATCATGACCTAAGGCGAAGTCGGAAGCCTAACACACTGAGCCACACAGGTGCCCCCAGAAGAACCTATGATTATATTGTGTGTCTAGACCCTACCTAAGCTCCCAGTTCTGGGGATAACACAGAACTGCCCAGGGTGGTGAGCAGCTGGAAGCACAGGAGACCCAAGAAACATCCTACTCACTTTGGCTGCATTCCGACAGCTCTTATTTCCTGATTTTCTACTTTGTTATTTCCTCCTCTGACATACTGCTAATGATGTTCCTATGTTTCTAACAATATCCTTAAAGTAGCTTTGTATAAAGAAGCTTTCTTACTTTTCATTAGAACACCCCAAGTAATCTACCTCCCTGACTCTCCTGCCGCCTCTGATCTATTAAGTCCAATTACTGATCTCTAATTTTCCCTTCAGTGATCCTCCATGGTCCCACTCCCATGCTTTACAACCCCTCTCAGTTTGTGATTTCTCCCTCCCATCATCACAAAAGCTCCTGAACTCATACTTCTTCCAGAAAACCTTAACTGGCTAAATTCAAGACTAGTCAAGATAACTTTCAACATATACTTTCTACAAATGCATTTGGTCACTTTGATTTAAAGCAATCGAAATCATTATTCCATTACATTTTTAATCTGCATCTGGACCATCTTTGCTTCGTTGCCATCTGTCTGAGTTTATAACTTCATGGAGAGAGCAGGATGTGTCAAAGGCACTTTTAGACTGCTATGAAGCATACCGTGAAAACTTATGGCTCATCTCACAAATATTTATCGAGCACCCACTATGTGTCAGACCCCGGACTGGGTTCTAGCATTATAGGAATGGACAACTCATATTCACCAAGTTGAAAGTCGTGGAAAGCAGTGGCGTTCTTTCAGTAGAAGGCAGAATATGCAATGACGATAAAACGTCAGAAACCAAAAACGAGGGGGATCAGGCAACAACCGTATTGGAAGATGTAGGTGGCCAGTGAAAGTTTCTCCAGGGCTTTTTGACCTGATGAAAGTCTGTGTTAAATTGAATGTCAAGCAGATTTGACCCAGGAAATAATGACCATTGAACAATATGCAGGGCATGACTGATCTCCACTTCCTGCATTGCTTAATAACCCCTTTAAAGTGTTATTGTAGTTGTCCTTGATTAGGGCAATTCATTTCCATTTTCTGAATTTAGGTCCAAAACTATGTATTTGTTTTCTTGTTTTGTTCTTGGTTTTGCTGTTGGTTTATCAGAACAACACCATAGAATGGTTCTTTTCTAAATTTCTTCTGCTAGTCAAGTAGCAGGATAACTCAGACAGGTTTCTTTTCCCCTTTTTTTCAAAGTAAGCATGCACATACAGACATCCACCTTCAGATTCTTTTTACTGGCACATCGAGGGGGGACTTGAGCGTCATTTAAGCCTGCAAAGTTGAGACCATAGCTCTGTGGCTTTGACTCTACTTCCCAGTGCTGAGTAGACTGCTGGGATTCCACAAATAAATAATAAAAATAATAATGATTTTTAAAGCATTTGGAAATGCTGAGTTGAAAGGTGTGGTGTAAGTGCACTGTTTTATTGTGAAAGTGATATCTCTCGCATTATCTGCTCCTAATGGAGGGCGGCAGTAATGGAGAGTGAGGCACTTATGCCTCTAAACCAGGGTCCCTGAAGGCGGGGTGGAGCTCCAGCCGGCACTGTGGTAACACTTACTGTACTCAGTAACTGCTTCCTTCCAATCTAGCAAGAAGGTATGAGAAGAGTGATGTTGCTGCTTGTTCCCCTAAACCTTAGAAAGTCGTCTTGGCTTCGTATTGATGGAGAAAGTAACTGATAATCATACTGGAAAAATACCACAGATTTAAAAGTATTAACTTTCAGTTTTGGTCTCAAATAAAAACACATTTGGCATGGGACATGTCAGCCACATGGATATGAAAATAGCTTTGGTCTCTGTTAGGGGCTGTATTATGTGCCCTTGACCCTCAAAATCATCTGTTGAAATCTTAACCCCCAGGACCTCAGAATGTGACTGACTCCATTTGGAGGTAAGGTCTTTGGTGATTAAGTTAAAATGAGACCGTTAGGATGGGCCCTTATCCAGTATGACTGACGTCTTTATAAGAAGAAGAAATTGGGACAAAAAACACCAGGACTGTGTGCTCACAGAGGAAAGACCGTGTGAGGACACAGTGAGATGACAGCCATCTGCAAACCAAGAAGAGAGGTCTCAGGAGAAACCAATCTGCTGACACTGTGCTCTTGGACTTTTAGACTCCAGAAGTGTGAGAAAATAAATTTCTGTTGTTTAAGTCACCCAGTCTGTGGGATTTTGTTATAGCAACCCTAGCAAGCTAATATAGTCTGGGATCATCCAGATTTAGGGTTCACCCTGAGCCACACAGCACAATATAGAAAAAAAATATTTTTCATACAGTATAGTCTGAATGCTTTTCCAACCAAGTCCATAACTTTAATTATAAAAGAGCATAACCTGCATTAAATTATGAATATGTTAACATATTGAATGGGGGACAGGAAAAATAAGCACCAGATTTAGGCTACATAGGCACTTGAAGGTAGAAGTAAAAAAATCTGGTTTCCTTGACCACATTGTCATAATATGCATATATAACAGTTTATTGAATCCAGGCTGCGTAGACAACCAGAAGAACTCTGGCTCCATACTGTCACAATGCATGCCCACAACAAAGACTCAGGGAGAACAGCCCCTTTCATTCGATCTCTCTAAGTATTACCAACACGAGAGCTGAAAACCTTACCTCTGTCTGAAGTATATCTATGTATCCATGCATAAGTTATTAACTGGGCTCCCTGGGATCTGCTGCTGAAAATATTAATATATTCAAATCTCATTCTAGCTACTGCAAAAAAACACTACATCAGATCAATGCGTTAATATCCTTCTTAGACAAAAAAATCTGGAATTGTTTTCCAAAGTTTCTTTCTTTCTCCTTGGACTCCTCTGAAACAAAGGTGATATATGGCCTAATGAGGTAAAGTGGACATCAGGTGACAGCATGCAGGGTTGACTGTACCTATAACACACTGTTTATTTGTCCTGGAAATACAGCAGTCTTTCGTGAGGATTATGGGCTGAGTCCTGTTCACAGTATCCAATGGCAGTCATTTTTTTAAAATTATACTTTCTTAGACATTTTACCTGATGGAAATGAGGTAGAATGCCTTCTAATTGAAGATAACGTGAATTTTAATTTGTCAACCTCCTCATGCTCATGGGCGGTGCATTCTGGACACAAATACAGCTTTGAAGGAGTTGGAAAGCAAAGCTATGCTAAGAACCAGCAAGGCAAGTGGGAGACCTGCAGAGTCAAGGTGGTGATGAGAGTGGCCATTCTTGTGATTTATCCCTTTAGATTGTCGCTCTACATTTCTGGGTCCCCAGTTAAGAGATATATATAATGACTAGCCCTGGCACCATGCAGCTTTGCCTCTTTGCTATTGGCTGCACGGAAGGCCTTTTATCAATGACAACAAAGTAGGTGGTCTTTTACCTCTTTCTAGCTGCAGCAAAAAAAAAAAAAAAAAAAAAAAAAAAGTGACATAATTTTTCACAGCCTGAAATAATTGTGGAAGTACAGATACTGGTTAGGATCACTATGAATTATTAGTGGAAAAGTGGGTCTCAGAAGTACGTTACATGTGAAATATTTTTCGTCACTTGAACATGTGCCGTCCAGAGCTGGCCCTGTTCTAGCCGTCACAGGGAACAAACATTTCACATTCACAGATGCTCCCAATTTGGTGCGGTTTGGAGTGTAATTTAGATCAAACGTCTCCATGTAAATGAGTCAGGGTTTCTTAATTAGGTGCCTCTAAAGCAAAACCTTGGACCACATCAGTAGGTGTGGGTGTGGTGCCCACAATACTGGAATCTTTCCTATAGACAGGCTCTCAGTATCATTCAAATAGAGCTTTTTTTTTTTTTTGGTTGTTTTTTTCAGGCAATAATAAATCTGCAGATGGCATAGACAGAAAGACGCTACTTCAGAAGAGCTGTCTAAAAACACTGCCTCTTTGGCAAATGCCTTAAAGTAGGTCATTCTGCTGTGATTTAGCTTTTTCTTTAGATTTGATTGCCAGCTTTTTGTTCCCATTACAAGTAGGGTGCATTCCAGTCCACAGACTTGTTCTTAATTTTTCCAACTGGTATTTGTTTACTAGGATTTGCAGATCTTCATATGAAAATGGCCAATATCCTGTCACAGTGCTAATCATGCTCTTGACCACAAAACGAAATGGATCCGGGTGATAATCTGGCAATGCTGAAATATTAAATGCCTTAAACACCCAGTCTTCCCACAGCAAAACTGCGTTGATTTATATGGGTAGGTTTGTTGAAATAATTGTCCCATCTTTTATACATGTGAAAAGAAGAGGTGACAGGATGTAAATGGAAAACTTTTACAAGCCATACAGCCATTTGTATAGATATTCAGGTTATCTGCTTTTATACTTGTCATTGTTTGTGTTTTTTATAGGGGGAAAAATCATTGGGTCCCATTTCCCTATCGAGGCTTTGGGATTTACATGCAGAACCCCCTGCAGCATTAATGAGTTACCTGCATAAATCCCCTGGCAATCGATGGGCACATAGACCTTGTTTTGTTATATTAATTATTCCTCACAGAACCTTGACACTGACATTAAATGAGGCCTTAAAAAATCTTGATGAAGGTCTTAAGGTATCTTTTACTGTTCAAATATTAGCATTGCAAAAACAATGTCTAGGGCATTATTCATTTCGTGGTACCGCAGGGAAGGAGGGATTAAAATAAGGGCACAGGGAGTGAACTTTCTGGTCTTAACTCTTTATTGCCTAGAGGCCACTATTCCTAGGACTGAGTTATAATCCTCAAATTGTGATAATGACTAAAATAAATATTAAGATCACAATGAATAAAAAAGTACTGTGTCAATTTCCTCCAGATTGGTTTTGAATATGGTGTCTCCTCCACAGGCCAAGTTTTGTCTTGGCATGGTGGTGTTCCCAGGTGAATTCCAAAGTGTCATAAGCTGATTATTCTTTTTTAAAACTATAATTTATTGTCAAATTGACTTACATACAACACCCAGTGCTCATCCCAACAGGTGCCCTCCTCAATTCCCATCACCCATTTTCCCCTCTCCCCCACGCCCTCATCCACCCTCAGTTTGTTCTCTGTATCTAAGGGTCTCTTATGGTTTGCCTCCCTCTCTCTGTGTTTGTAACTTTTTCCCCCTTCCCCTCCCCCCCATGGTCTTCTGTGAAGTTTCTCAAGATCCACATATGAGTGAAAACATATGGTATCTGTCCTTCTCTGACTGACTTATTTCACTCAGCATAATACCCTCCAGTTCCATCCATGTTGCTGCAAATGGCATGATTTCATTCTTTCTCATTGCCAAGTAGTGTTTCATTGTATATATAAACTACATCTTCTTTATCCATTCATCAGTTGATGGACATTTAGGCTCTTTCCATATTGTTGAAAGTGCTGCTATAAACATTGGGGTACAAGTGCCCCTATGCATCAGCACTCCTGTATCCCTTGGGTCAATTCCTAGCAGTGCTATTGCTGGGTCACAGGGTAGATCTATTTTTAATTTTTTGAGGAACCTCCACACTGTTTTCCAGAGAGGCTGCACCAGTTTGCACTCCCACCTATAGTGCAAGAGGGTTCCCGTTTCTCCACATCCTTGCCAGCATCTGTACTTTCCTGATCTGTTCATTTTAGCCACTCTGACAGGTGTGAGGTAGATTATTCTGAATTATTTGCTTACTTTCTACTTTGCTTCCCTTTCATGGCTAGTGATTCTTGTTGCGTTTGAGCCTAAAGTGGTGTGTTTCCTACCATATTCTCTCTTTAGGCTCTAAACTCTTTTGGGGAGTGCACCCACTTCCATGATTTGGAATCTTAACCCTAAAAAGTTGATTCCCAAATCTGCATCTCCTTTAATATCATAACTTCACTTACCCACCTGCTAAAATGATTTGTTAAATACCTCCTGTTGCACTAGCCTGTGCTAGTTACTCAGGGCACTACCAAGTCCAAGAAGAAATGATTCCTGCCTTCAAAGAATTAAAGTTACCCAAGGATGAGGAAAGGATTGACTACATAGAGCTGTCTATGCTTGGGGGAAGGGTGACTTCATGTCTTTGGTGCTGTATAGTTTATAGCGGGCTTATTTATAGGTAACTCTGAATGAAGTCCTTTGAGGTATAGGTATCATTGCCTCCTTCAACACAGAAGAGGAAACAGATGCTCTGAGAAGGTGTGTTATCCAAATGACACTATTAAGGGAAGCATCATCAACTCAAGACAAAGACTTAGGTTTTCTGGTTCTGAATCCAGTGCTCTTTCCACTCTCTCTCTTGGATCTAGTGCAAGATAGATCAAGTGTCTGGGCTGGACACGCTGCTTGGATTTCCAAACCTATTAAACTCTGATATAGTATATAGGCTTGGCTTTCAGTTTGTATTATCTCATTCGATTACACACACACACACACACACACGCACACACACACGCACACACAAAGTAGATAAAGTTAAGCATTACTCCCATGATGAAGACGACAAAACAATGGCAAAGTAGTGAAGTGACAGGCCTAAAGTTATTCAAGAAGCTCACACCCAAGCCGGGGCTGGAACTCAGTTCTTCAGATTCTCTCAACCCATCAGAGGCAAATGCCTGAAACACTTCCCCCCACAAATAACTCTTTCCAATTAGACTGATAACTGGATAATTTAAATAGTTTTCCAATTTTCTTAGGATATATTCTCAGCATACCAATTATTATTTTTTTAAAATTTTTAACATTTATTCATTGTTTTTGAGGGCAGAGAGAGACAGAGCATGAGTAGGGGAGGGGCAGAGAGAGAGAGAGGGAGACAGAATCTGAAACAGGCTCCAGGCTTTGAGCTGTTATTACAGAGCTGGATGCGGGGCTCGAAATCAGGCTGCGGGGCTGCGAATCAGGACCTGAGCTGAAGTCGGATGCTTAACTGACTGAGCCACCCAGGCACCCCAGCATACTGATTCTTTTAAAGATTTTACTGGGTTTTTTTTTTGTTGATGTTTGTTTTAAGTAATCTCTACACTCTACCTGGGGCTTCAACTTACAACCTTGACATCAAGAGTTGCATGTTCTATTGACTCAGTCAGCCAGGCACCTCCTGATTCTTTTAAAACAGAAGTCAGTTCATGCCATTCCTGTTCCCAAGTCTACAACTGGCTCTCCCTTTCTTTTCACTTGGAGCAAAAGACCAGTGCCTCATAAGGGCCTTGTCAATGATGTGGCTCCCTTCTCCTCCTTTCCCCTCCCTCCCTCGGTTCCTGAAGACACCAAATGTTAGGTGTCCTCTCTGCCTGGAATGCTTTGACTCCAAGTATCTACTTCACTAACACCCCATCTTTTCTCAAACATCACCTTCTCTCCAAGGGACCTTAATTATTACTGCAAACCCCCCTCACCGCTCTTGATCCTCCTCCCCTGCCCCATTTTCTTGAGTTCCTTAGCAGGCACCACTGTCTAATATATGTAGTATTTCCTTATTTATTATGCTTATATGTATTGCATAAACTCCATGTGAGCAAAGGTGATTAAACTTAAATGCATAAACTTACTGATGAATTGTCAGTTCCTAGAAGAGTGCCTGGCACCTAGGTGGTGCTCCACCAAAGTTGACCCAGTTTCCACCAGTGACATCTCCATTCTCTTTAGTCTACTAATTGGACACCTTGGCATTGACTTCAATTCTTCCCAGTCATCCATCCATCATCTCAAACCAATCAGCAAGAACTCTTGACTTCCTTGAAAGTCTGTCTAGGAATAACCCTCTTCCCACAGAGCTCCATAGCCAACATGGGGAATAATTGCTTTCTGGTCATGGCAAGATAATGGCTCAGTTTAACCCGCTTTGCTCCAGCCCCCTTCTTCAGCCCTTCCATCCCCAAATCATTTTCATATGACTGCTTAATAAATTGAGACACTTGAAACAAAAGTTCTTCACCTGCTCAATAACCTGCCTTGGTTCCCGGTAGAATCTGAGACATGAAATTCCAGCTTTTCTGCAGGCACCACTCATAACCTGGCTCCTCCCTGCACTTGGGTCTCAGCCTCCTTTGCTCCCTGTCACGGTTGGCACAGGCTGCTCACGGCCACATCCTGGCTTCCTTTGGCCTTTCTCAAGCCGGCCCATGGACCATTCTGGTATTTCCAAAATTCCACCTGTGCATTAAAGCCTAACTCAGTGTCCACTTTTCACTGGAGACTTCTCAACTCTTGTAGTCTATTTCTGTCTGTACCTACTCCTTAACAGTTAATTCTTCTTTACTCTCTCTTCTTAAGTGCTTTGTCCCCTGTCAGAACTTTACATTTCTTACTTTATACTTCTTTTATCTACCCAGATCTCCCCAGTGTGGTGTGGAGCACACAGTAGACACTCCATACATCCTGATGATTCCTTGATGGATACTTACATTCTTCTCCTTTTTGTATATGTACTTTACCCTGCTGGCTTTAGACAGTGGAGCATTTCAAATGATATATTTTGAATGATACCCTAAATTTATATATCTTTGGCAAGTAATAGCATTTTGCAGCTATACTGATGAGCTATATATTAGGATAAATGTATATTTAAACCCCAGCCTTATCTAGTTTACAGCATGTTTACAGCATGTCTAAATGTAGGAACTCATGCTCCTTTCACCAGGGATTAATTGGGTCTTGCTTTTTAAGTGTGTGTATGCGAGCGTGTGTGTGTGTGTTCCTTCCCATACATCTAAAGTGAATTCTGTCATCAAGAAGTCACAAAATACGTAGATATCAGTATAAGAAGCACTTAGGAAATAACTAGATAAAGAATATAATCATTAATCCAACTAACAATTAAATCTTTAATGGTACATGCGGGTTTTAGCATGAAAGCCTCTGTAGCACGCAGCAATAAATTAAGTTTGCATAATATAAGCTTAAAAATGGCCCATTCTTTGATGTTCTGCAGCAACTCTGATTCTATTTTACAAAGCTTTGAAGGAAGATTATCACTCCCTTCACCGTCCATTGGTCAAGCTTTGAAGGTCTGCATTCTGCTATCTTGTCTTCTCTTAATTCATCTTGAAAGACAGTTTTGGTTCTTGGGAGGTCATCACAGGCTGCTGCTGGCCGGTGTGTTGCTGCTACAGCACTAACCAGTGAGGGTAAAATCCCATCACTGTTCAGAGTAGGTGTCTCACTCATGAAACATGTTCAGGAACCGGACGCCGTCCCTCCTGCGGTCTCCCAAGAGCAAAAGACATTTTATGAGTAGATTTTAGGAGTGGATTGGATTCTTTACCATTTTGGACTCCCTATGTTTCTGTTCTTTAGTTCCTAGGGCAAATGAAAGCCAACTTGATTATTCAGGGTGTTAAACTCGTTTTAAAGTCCTCTTTCTCTTTGTCCAGCCTCTGCTCTCTTGGTTCAGGAAGAACTCTTCCCTCTTCCCTGTAAGAACTGCCTTCCGAAATTGTGGTTCCTAGAGACCAGCAGCATCTGGGAGCTTGTTCTCTATGCAGAATCTCAGGTCCTGTCTGAGAACCCCTGAATCAGAATCTACGTTTTTAACAAGATCTCCAGGTGACCTGATGTGTAAGCACATTCAAGTTTAAGAAATCCTGGCCTAGAACTTTCTGGAATGCTTAGGCCGTAGTAGTGCTGGCCGCTGAACTAGCAGGCTGAGAAGTCTTCACAACACCCACTGTCTACCACGTGACCCACCCAAATGTCCCTTCTCATTTGAAGCCCCCTCCACACTAGTACTCGTAAGCGTGTCTCCTGGGAAAGGTGCACCTGCGCCCACAGAGGGCACCCTTTTCCCCAGCCAATTAGTTGACACCATAAAGCACTTCTGATGGAGTCTGGGCTGTGAGAGGTGAGGCCTTTTGGATGGGATGCAGGATAACGGCCCTTACCACTTGTGGTCATTAGAGTTCCCGTGGTGCTTTTTGTGAGAGAAGGGATTGTTAACCTCAGTGTCCTGGCTGACTTCCAATCTGTGTAATTGCATGCAGTCTACCTAAGTCTGCACTGTAGTTTCAATTAGGTAAAGTATTGTTCACTTCTTGTACTAAACTGCTGTGTTGTGTGGCTACAGACTGCTAATTAGCTGGTGTTTTTCAGGTGGCTGCGTTCGTGATGAACAAAACGTCTCTCTGGCCATCTCCTCCCCGCCCCTGCTATCTCCTCCTCCCAGGATCTCACACACAACTGCATGCCTGTTTTCTTCTATATTACCATTTCTTGGATTGAAGTACTTTGGGATCAGAAATAACTAGGATGTGACAAGGAACATTTCTTTCATTTCCCTATGTAGCCGCTTGCTTCTAGGCCTACCTAGCCTATTGTAGGGTGTTGGAGGGGAAACTCGGGCAGAGAATAGCAAGAATGTGATGAGGGGTGAATAAAATAGGCCTTCCTCTGCCAAGATGAAGGGTAAATTCCTGTCATTGCCAGGGAAGTATGAATGACTTTAAGAGCTTGGCACTCTAGGAATTGGTTATTTTCAGTGCGATATGACTAGAGAGTGAGGCCAGAGAGAACAGGGCATGCATTTTATTTCTCCTTTCTTGATGGTTAGAAAAATATAGTGGGACATGTAAACCACCCATAAAATACCTCACTATCTCTCTGGGGGATCTCCATCTCTAAATATGGCTCTGGGAGCATGAATGGAATCCCCTTCTGATGACTCAAAGGTCAGTACCAGGGAGGCACTTATGACCCTGGAATGGCAGCTGGAAGTGAAAAAGAAGTGGGAAAAGATGAGGGAGCAGAAAGCCAAGAGGACAGAGTTGTGCTTTAATTGGAGAAGAGTTGTTTTTAAGAGAAGAAATTTTCTGGGATGTGAAATGATGGCAAAAAAAAAAAAAAAAAAGTGTTCAAATGGGAAAAAAAATCAGATTAGGTAAAACATTACTTTGCATATCTTTTCACTATGTGAGAAAATTTGTTTTGATGTCCAAGCACAGAGACACAAATTAATTAGATAAAAATTCCTGTAGAGCAGAGGTAATTTCTTTTATCTTTTCTCATCCCAAACACTATGGGAAATAAAAGAATTAATTAATGAGTGAAAAGAATGAATGAGTGAACCAAATGGATGAAAGGAAAATATTTATTAAGAGGTGTATGTTGATTGTCAGTTCATGGACAGCAGGGAAAAGTAAGCGTTTTTAGTGCCAAAGTGCCAGCACCTATGACTTGCCTACTGCTTGCTGTGGCTCTGGCCCAAAGTATTCTACTTATCTCTTTGAAAATAAGACAGAAAAGGACAGAGGTCTCCTCAATCAATACACTCACAGGATCCCTGTAAAGAAAGGCTGGTTTGCAAATCTCCTAAGAGGAGGAGGGGCTGGCGTCAGAAAGTTGGGAGTGAGAGTCAGCTGAGGGGAGTGGACTTCGTGGAGCAGAAGTGAAACATCACAACTGAACAAGGTTCCCCTGCTCTTAGGGGCTGATTGTTATCCTGGTAAAATTGTGTTCATTTCCAGCTCAGCGTCTATCATGATAGTCACTCGATGTGTATTTGTGTTCTGCATAAATGAGAGGTTGATGGTAGGCAGCCAGTGCTCGAGGATGAAGAGAGTTCTCAGAGTGAGGACGATGATGATGTAGGGAGAAAAGTCAGAAAAAAGAAAGGGGACAATGGAAGAGAAAATAGCCTGGTTAAGAAGAATGTGAATATGATACAGAAGAGGAGAAATTACTGGAAGTGAGACACAGTAATCTCTACACAAAGGGCAACATTTGGTATAAAGTTTCTGAATTCCACATGTATATTCAACTTCCTTTGTACACATTAGCAAGTTAACCTGAGGAAAAATTACAGACCGAAAAATGTCATTGAGGCAGAGATAAAACAGACTTAAGAATTCTAATCTTAAATTTGAGCTATACTGTCATGTAGGTGATCTCAAAGGAGATTTTCCCAATGTCTTGATCCAGACAGCCCCTCAATTCATGTCCTTGTTCCCCAGACGCTCTCATTTCAGTTAAGCCCATGATTTCCGTTGTGTATCTCTTCAAAGTCAAGTGTGTGTCGGGTCTGTCACTGGCCACAGACCAATTGTTATTAATGGCTGAGATTTCTTCCTGTCCACTCTTAAGTCCACTCTTCTCTCAGCCCAGACAATACAGTCTCGAGATCAGAAATCTCATATATAATCTGCACTTTTCCTTGCATGAGGAAAAAAAAACCCAAGAACATGGGAACGTACAGCTATCCCGTGTTAACTATTCCTGGATGTCACCCTGCAGCTCTAATTTCTGCTTTCTCCTCTGCATTCTGGGTACTGCTGCCGGACTTGTCAGCACCTTGTCACGGCTTCCTCGTGCGTGGGCTACCATCGGACTCTGTGTTCTCAACAATTATCCATAAAAAACCCTACAGAATTCTTCACAAGTAAAAAATATATATATACATATTAACAGGTAAAAAAAAAAAACAAAAACGAACCTACTTTAAAAAATGTAGTATCCGGAAGCAGGTGCTGTTTGTAAATGCTGCTGTGTTGCCTCATCTTTTCCAGTCCTGTGTTGCTCTTTTGTTCGTGGTGTGGCAAGGATGTGGGAGCCAATATGATTTAACTAAATAATACACAAATGTCAAGAACACTTTCATGTCTTGTGTACAGACCAGAATAAATTACTCCGATGGAATGTTTGCTTTTCTTTTCAGGGAACAACCCCACAGTTTACAAGGAGCTATGCTGACAAGAAATGGCTAAGAAATATTATTTAAAGTAACCTATTTTAATGTAGGACTAAGTGTCTGAGGATTTCATTCTGGTTCAAAAGACAGAGGCCAGCAAAGGAAGTTGACAGGCAGACAGCAACGAGAAAACAATCTTGTCCGAAAACTCTTTTTTTTTTTTTTTAATTTTTTTAACGTTTATTCATTATTTTCGAAAGACAGAAAGAGACAGAGTGCAAGCAGGGGAGGGGCAGAGAAAAAGGAAGACACAGAATCCAAAGCAGCCTCCAGGCTCTGAGTGTCAGCACAGAGCCCAATGTGGGGCTCGAACCCACGAGACATGAGATCATGACCTGAGCTGAAGTCGGACGCTTAACCGACTGAGCCACCCAGGGGCCCCTCTTGTCCTAGAAGTCTTACGGGCAGTGGGGAGAAAAATAAGCCCAGTAAGAAATGAAAATGAGGAAACTAGTTCTCAGAATTAAAGGTGAACTGAAAGGAATTGGCAGCTGCCTGGACATGCCAGCCAGAGAGGCCATGGTATCTGCTACACGTGACAGACCGAGAGACAACTGCAAAGCTCCCCAAACAACTCGCCTGAAGGGCTTGCCAGGAAGCCAGATGCTGCTTCTGGAAGAATATCTTCCGTGGTTGGGCATCTGGGTTCAGTGCTTTCCATTTAAAGAGGAGAAAGAAGGTGGTAAAAGGCAGAACCATCACTGCCTTTTAAAAAAACGTGCTTTTCTCTAAGTGTGCATATACACACACACGCGCGCGCGCACGCACAGCATTAATGAATGTGGAATTGAAGCTTGTTTTTAGAAAGAATCCCAGAAATAAAACTTTCCCTGGTGCTTTTTGGGTGGAAAGCAATGTGTTAGAGGGAGGGAGGAGGGAGAAAAGGAGGAGGGAGGGAGGAAGGGAGTGAGATTGAGGGGGAGAGAGAGAGAGAGAGAGAGAACAGATCCCCAGAAAACCCCCTATATAAATATGTCAATTTACTAATTAGTTAGGTAATTTTATTTAAAGAGCTGAGATTATAGCTGGTGTTCAATTAAAAAGGGGGGGGGGATTCAAGTGATAGGCCTGTGCCTCTATCATAGTTGGCTGGTCTTTCTCACTTTTTGTTTTACCGTTCCTTCTTCCCTGGAAACATAATCGAGTATTGGTATTGGCAAGAAGGCAGAGTGTGGTCTAGTGGACTGGAAATCAGGTGACTTGAGGTCTGGTTGATTTTTTCCCCCTTCTACTTTGAAGTTTGCTATGTCTCTGCTCCATTAAATAGGGGAATCAAATTTTTATACACTTAATAACAGAAGACAAGCTTTTGTAATCAAAATAATTTTTGTTTGTTTGTTTCACCTAATGCTAAATAATTCAAAGTGGTTAGGAAGTAAGTACTGAATCTAGAACCAACGATGGACTGGATGATTATGTTGATAAGCAATAGCAATGATAGCCTTTAGTTTAGCAGTGGGAATAATGACAGAAGATGTGAAACGAAGTTTTTCTATTCCAAGATCTGTTACAAATACCAGACAATTAAGAAATCAGAAACCCTGGCATCTCACCCTGGAGTGCAGTGATTGATCTAACAGGCTCTAGTACTGACGGGTGGTCACAGAGTCCCTGACCAAGGCTCCCTCAGTAGGGGAAGCCTCTTTTACTACTCATTCATTGTACTCAGGGCCTCTTAACATGAAACCTTAATATTAATATTGCTTCTTTTGCAATTAGAGCTGCTTTTCTCTTCATGATGATGAAAAGATAAATATCAGGTGAGGAGACAGAAACTTGAGAGGAACCGCTTGCTAACCAATCCCCTCAAAATGAAATATTCTCTGGTTGGAGTCTGAACTACATATCAAAGTTCCAAGATTCCACTTGATCTTAACTGGAACCATTACTAGCTATTCGATTATTATTTTCTCACTCAATGAAGTCATGTGATTCCATTTGTTCAACGAAAATGACTGAGTATCTATGATATGTGGGACTCTGTACTAAGCTTTGGGGATATAACAGGAATCAAAGTGACACAAATTCCTGGAAACTATGAGCCAACGGCAGAGTTCAGTTCTTTACAATTTCCATCTTCATCGATATTTTCAGGACCTGATTATGCTATAGAATAACAGTTTTTTCCTGCTAGGTTATTATATGTATTCCGATGATTTCTCAGGAACCAGAGAATAAGGATTAGAACAATAGCTAGTCATTACCAGAAATTCTGCCTAATGTTCTGTTACCACGAGAATTTACTAGGCTTCCTATGGAGGAGTAACAATTGGAGCCACAAAATATAATACCTCTGTGCTTGCCAAGTTTTCTATCACCAGGCATGCCATTCTCAGATCCTTTTCCCAGTGTCTTCCTCTGACCACTCTTTCAATGTTAGACACCCCTGAGAATCTCTCCTCAGCTCCCTTTTGGCTCCATACTGTCCTTTGCCAGTATTCGTGACCATACCCCCATTGCCGCCTTTAAAATGATGACTCCCAAATTCGTATCTAGATCCCAATCACCTTTCCTGCATTCCCAGCAGATGTTGCTTATCCTTGAATGGAATTCACTAATGAAGTATAAAGAATGACCAATTACATCACAGCCCCCAATTTTCAACTTCTTTCATGCCTCTAATTTTAGTCTTTTCCTTTAGTGAGTTGAGGGTATCACCCCTCAGCTAGTTCAAAACCTGGGTGCCATCCTGAAATCCTTCTTCCTTACCTCTTGCATACATTTGGTGGGCATGTCCTATTGAATCGACCCTCTCTGTGCCTCTTGTATCCACCCCTGTTACCTGTCCCCTCCCCCAGCATCTCTTTAGTTTGGGGTCTCTATCTTGGACCCTCGCCCCAGGCTCTTAACTGGTTTCACTATCTCCAGTTTGCCCTCCTACAGACTATCTTAAAGACTGTGATCTTTATAAATAGAAATCGCATGACCTTATCTCCCTGCTTCTGACCCTTCCACGATTTACCTCATGTCTACAAAATGAATTTCGAATTTCGTAAGAAAGCCTGTGAAAGGTTCTTCGCAACTTAGCTCTAGTTCACTACATCTTGGGCTTATGTTCTGCTACTTCTTTTACGCTTCCTAATCCTCCAATCACGTCAGAGGATTCACTATTTCTTCGCCATACCATAGGTCTCCAACACCACACGTCTTTGTCCACAGTTCTCTGTGCTTGTAGTAGGCCTGCTGGCTGCCAAACTGACATCTTTAAGATAGCCTGTGCCATCTCCTCTGGGAGGCATTCTTTGGTGTCTCTAGGCTAAGTTCCAGCTCCTGGTTGGTGCTCTCACAGTGTCTTGCAGTATTGCACCATATTTATTGCAATTGTTTACCAATTTATCTACCCCAGGAGACTACAGGACAAGTGAGGGTAAGAGTCCTATGTATTCCCCTAGTATTGAGTTTAGGGGGTCAGCAAACTTTCTCTGTGAAGGGTCAAAGTGTAAATGTTTTTGGCTTTGTGCAACTTGTCACAACTATTAACTCTTGCCACTGTAGCATGAAAGCAGCCTTTGACAATACACAAACATATAGGTGTGTGTATGTTCCAATAAAACTTTATTGACAAAAACAGGCAACAGGCTGTATGTAGCTTGAGGGTGGGCCATACTTTGCCAACCTGTGATCCAGTCCAGTGCCCGGGATACAGAGGGCACTCATTTAAGACATAAAGGAATAGACAGGATTTCACAGTTGATAAACATTTTAATAAGTGTGAATTTATTTGACCTATTTCACATATGACCAAAAGGGAGGGTTAGAGATATTAAAAGGTTTTCTTTAATGTACAGCTTCTAAGGGGTGAGGTTGGGACTTGAGCCTATGTCTTCTGATTCCAAATCCCTGGTTCTTTCCATTAGTTAAAAGGCCAAGATTCATAGTGGAGAAGGATGGGGCAACTTACAAAATTTACCTCTTATGAGAAAATACCCCCATGGGGTGGACCACCACTAACAACAGGGAAGACAGTGGTAGATGGACAGTAGTCATTTTACGTTTTGTTTTGTTTCCTATTATTCAATGGGTAACGTCACCATTCAAATGTTAAAATAAAAGATTTAAAGTAATAATTTCCCTCCTGTCTTAAAAACCTTATCTCCCAAAGCCTTCCTCCAAAACAAGGATCCACCACTGGAAGGATCATTGAACCTTAGTCCCCAGCACACAAACCTTATAAATCCTGTGCCAAGATGTCTCCTAAGTAGATGACATTTTAATGATTACTACAGGGAGTTGGGAACTATTGCTTCATCCTCACGATCAGAGTAATTAATTTTCTTAACTACCAGGCCAAATTCTGCCACAGGAGTCCAGTTGAGAAATTTCGGGCCCATAGGAAGTACATTAGCTCTTCAAAGTGATTAGGGTGCCATTTCAAATACACAAGCAAAGGAGCTATTAGGCTTCTGGCTTATTTCAAACGACTTGCAGCCCTTGTCCCTCAGGAAAATGAAAAAAAAAAAAAAAGGGAAAGAAAAAAGAGAGAAAAAAGAAAATAACAATTTGTACAGGTTCCTCATTTTCCAGTAAAAATACCCATGGCCTGCAAGTCATTGGCTATCAGGTATTATGGTTGGGTGAGCAACCAAAGTGTACAGAAAAAGGGGGGAGTGCCAGAGACAGCACAGAAAAACATAGCCTGATCCAAAGCACACCAGAGCTGAGCACTCAGAGGCCTGACGGGAGGCAGAGAGCTTCACCAGCCATTGCTCTTAAAGACCAGAGAGAAGGGCAAGAGATCATGGGCTTTCAAGTTCATTCTTTAGGCAAGTCTCATTGTTTCTACCAAAATATCAGAAATGCTCACAATGCCATTTTAAAGTCACGGTGGATGAATTATTTCCTTACCATTGTATCCTCATACAACTCTTGTATTTCTAGGCCATCATCATTTGAGTTGCCTCTGACATGCTTTTGTAGAATATTTTATTTAACACCCATGAAGACCACAGAGAAGCTTTAAATATCAGTTTACTCTCAGAAAATAGCCACAGCTCAACAGTTTCGCCTTTCAATGAGGCATTCAACTGGCATGCTTCCATGAGATTTGTCTATTCAGCCATATCATTCCTTCACCTTGGAATTCTATGAACAGCTGGGCGATTTTCTTAGAGTCGATGCAAAAGGGAAGATTTTTTAGTTTTCTTTTCAACCTATTTTACAAAGTGCAAGTCTCCTATAAAAATGTTTACTTGCATCTAAAGCCTGCAGCAAATATATTCTTCCAAAGCTATTTTTGAAACTCAGTGAATGACATGATTTCATTAGTCATCTCTAAAAGCCACCCATTTCTAAGATATTTTGAGTTTCTCTGAACAATGTATACTACAGGGGAATTAAGTGTTTTATCATATGTTCCCCCACTCAAAAATTTGAGATTGTTTTGGCTTCCAAAATTCATGCCACAAAGCTAATCTGGCTGGCGAGTTCAATTTAGCTTGGTAGGTAGACATACTTTTGTATTTATTTTCTCTAAGCATCATGTATTATTTTTATCCTGGAAATAAAAACAAGGTGGGAAAAGACTTCAGTAATAGCTAGAACACCTTACTCGTAGTAATGGCAATAGGAATTCCAGAACTTCAAAAGATCAGTGCTAGATATCAGGTAGATATGTAGTTGGTAGGATTCTAGGAATGTTTATTTACACAGGGTGTTTGAGGCACAGGATAAGGCCCTACCAGCTTCAAAATATCTCACTTACCAGCACCCATAAAGCCAGTGTGGTGTTCTGTCTGGCAGAAAATTCTCACTGTGGGAATCATTCTGCTAAGTAAGATTACAAGGCAAGAGATCCATCTTGAGGAAACTGCTGTAACAGGGGCGGCTCTGGACAAGAAGCATGGGAAAAACTGTCTATCTCCAGCCTCATCATACCTGCCTCAGAGTTAAGGTAGAGTAGATGATCTTAGCAAGTGCCCACTTTGATGTGTTCCTAAGAACACGGAGCAAGACGCAGATGAGGTTGATGGAGAGTCACGGACAGAGTAGAGTTTGGCTGAACAGTTCACAAGGGACTGGCGGGTCGGGTATCATATGGTTTGTCAAACAGGTAAAATCAGCCTCAATGGGACTAGGGGAAAGTGGCTGAGTCAGACCAGGGAGGGATGTAGGTTCTGGAAAAAGATTTTGTGTTGAGATAAAGAATTTTCTGAAAGCCAGGAAATTTGGCAACCCAGCTTCTGCAGTTCTTCCTATATTTATTTCATTAAAAATTATCTTCTATTTCTCTCACTATAAAAATAATATATATATTTATGTATAATATTTGTCTAGAATAATAAGTTATAAATGATAGGTACATAATAAGTGATAGCTACTGCATGAAACTCTTTTTTATTGTTTATTTATTTATTTTTGAGAGAGAGAGAGAGAGACAGAATCCGAGCAGGGGAGGGACAGAGAAAGGGGGGGGGGCAGACACAGAATCCAAAGCAGGCTCCAGGCTCTGAGCTGTCAGCACAGAGCCCAATGTGGGGCTCAAACTCACAAATCGTGAGATCATGACCTGAGCCAAAGTCGGACACTTAACTGACTGAGCCACCCTGGTTCCCTACTTCACCTGTTTTCTTAACCTCAGTGTCACCTTCTATACCATTGTTAGGAGAGAAAAAGCAACACATGGCCGAAAAAAAACTCCCATAATTTAATGACTCTAAGAATGAAATATTAACATTTCAACAAAAATTTTTGCAGTTTTTTCCAGATGCACACATTTTCCATATATCTATGGTTACACTCTCTTTGAGTATATAAGATATTGTATCCCTGACTTAAACATAACAGGTCTCCAAATAAAAAAAAATCAATCAGTCATGAACTACATTTTACTAAGCTGATACGATGTGTCATGTTCTATATACCTTCCCCTATCACTGAACACTTAGGGTGCTTCCAAGTTTCTACCAGCGCAAGTACGACTATAAACCATTTTGCCTGCATAAACTGCCTCCCCCATTACTTAATATGACTGGCTCAAAAGACATGAAGAATTGAAAGATTTTCATTCTGGAAATATATGACATATATGACTTTCCAATCATGCTGGTTGGTACATCCTAACTGGCAGCATATAAAGGGCTTGATCTAATATACACTCAACAAAATGGGATTCATCCTGTTTAATTAGTTTCCAATGATCTCATCTTCCTCTTTCTCTACCTTTGCAAAATAGAAAAAAGTTTGTTTCCTTCTAACCAGTGTCTCCTTTTGCCTTTTATTATTATTATTATTATTACTGTCACAATCACCCGGCGTTGAAACCTCAGACTTATCTCCATGGCTGACTGGATATGGGGATAAAGAAATGACAGAAATAAAAATTGTGTGGAATTTTGCTTTGAAAAGTCTCAAGGTTTAAGCCATTTCTTTCCATTTGATGTTCATCACTCTAATCCAAACACAACTCCCAGGTGGCCTCCTGGGTCTTTTCTCCTTCAATCTTGTTTGCCTTACACTCTGTTGTCTGACTACTTTCATAAATATTGAGCACATCATGCAATTGTCCCATAGATAAAGTTTCAGTGGTTCTCTATGGCTTATATAGCCCCTTTGCCTGGTTCTACTACCCATCAGCAACTAAACCTTATCTTTGTAGGTCCTCCTTCCTCATTAACTTCATCTTCACTTTGCCTCCCTGCCTTTCCAAAGAAGCAGGCTAAAGGAAAATGCATTTGACACATATTTTATAGAGATAGAACTTGCCATTTATGTGATGATTCAGAAGGTACTACAGGACCTTATGGTACTTATTACTGTAATGTCAATTTGTGAAAGTGGCTATTAATAAAGGTTTCTGGTTGATGGCATTTTGAGATGATAGCTTATTCTGAATTTCTGGTCTTATGTTATCACAGCAGAAGCACAGAACTTGACCTTGAGTTTGATCAAGAATGAGGACTCTGGACTCTGAGACTATTCAGCCTACGCAGCTGTTGTGTAATCTTCTGCCTAATGCATTCACAACCATTTAAAACTTCTGGCTTTTGAGGACAGGACTGGGACCAACCCTGTAGTCCAATTGTGCCGTATTAAGCTTTCTCAGTTTGTAGTTTCTCTTTCAAGGGAATGTTTAATTCAGTGCGGTGCAAAATTGGAGTTCTATTCTGTTGGCTATAGAGTACGTAGGTCAAGTGGAATTTTTGGCACTTCATTACATTCCCTGACCCTCACTAAACAAACTTCAAAATATATATATTTGCAACAATTTGAAATAAACACTACACACAAGTGTTGATGGTAGATTTTCTGAAGAACTACCAAATGCATCAAGGCTAAGGAAAACATTCTAATGATTCTTTCAAACATGAATATTTTTAAATTCCTGTTAAACAATCTTCCTATTTAGTCTTCTCAGGCTTTGATGACATGCCACAATTGGCTGTTTATCAAAAACTTAGCAAAAAATGATTAATAAGATATAATCATGTGCACACACTTGTGCATAATTAAACCCAGTTTTAAAATCAGTGCAGGGTGGAATATGGTCACACCATTCAAGAAAGGTTGGCAACCTAGCAAATAACGCTTTTCTTTCCGTTTATAATAAAAAAAATCATATGTGAATGCTGCAAAGGTGATATAATAATATGATCTTAAATCTTGGTTTAAAACATCTATTTCTATCTCTGCTGAACTGAGTGAAAGTTCTAACAGAATTGGGAAATTAATTTAGGTATAAGAAACATGATCAGGGGCGCCTGGGTGGCGCAGTTGGTTAAGCGTCCGACTTCAGCCAGGTCACGATCTCGCGGTCCGTGAGTTCGAGCCCCGCATCAGGCTCTGCGCTGATGGCTCGGAGCCTGGAGCCTGTTTCCGATTCTGTGTCTCCCTCTCTCTCTGCCCCTCCCCCATTCATGCTCTGTCTCTCTCTGTCCCAAAAATAAATAAACGTTGAAAAAAAAATTAAAAAAAAAAAAAAAAGAAACATGATCAGGCATTAATTGTTATTCCTGGGATAGTGTGGCATAAAGGTGGAGGATTCTCATCCTTCTGAGATTTTTAATTGGAAGGATTTTCATCTGTTTTGTTTTTTTCAAAGGAGGATTTAGCTAACTCTACATTTCTTCATTTTATAGCTGTTCGTTCAGTTGGGGAAAAAAGGAATAATTGAGACTGAGTAATGGATATTTCTCAAGATCTCCAAGACTAGGTATTACATAGCAGTATGGGTATGATTTATGACTTTGTCCAGTTAAAGTTACTGGGATAAGCACTCCAGTATTTACTTGTAACCTGAAACCCTTTTCATGGTGTGTCTGGGTCCTACGGGAAAAGAATTTACATTTGAGGAATGCTTACCTTGTGCCAGGCATTCTATATGCATTATCTTATTTAATTCTCATAACCACAAGGTATGGCCAATATTATTTAATCCGATTTTATGTGCGTGAGATCATAAGAGGAGTAAGGTATAAAATGAGGATTTGACTCTCTCGCTTTTTCTATTTCCTTAAAACCCAAGGTCCTTTCACTAAACCACATGGGTTTCCCATTGGAGCCATTATGTGGAGGTGATAAGAGAGGACATTCTGGCAATAAGGGAAAGTCTGAACTTTGACACAAGTTCTCCTCCGGGGTAAAATAGAAAAGAAACTAATATGATGAGTTAGATTAAAGCATGTTCCCTAATGCAGTAACTGATTAAGCAAGTTATGGACTATCCACACTATGGAATACTATGTCAATGTCATCATTAGAGAGAATCACTTAAGTGTGTTTAATGAAATGGAAGGCTGTCCATGAGTTGCAAAATATTGCATAACAATATGTGCAAAATGATTAACTTTAACACAATAACAACCATATACACATGTTTGCACGTGCTTAAACACAGGTCTGGAAGCATATATACAAAAATGTTGGTTACTTCTGCTCAGCAGGCTAAGAGTAACCAGTAGGCAAATTTTACCTCTTAATCTCTATGCACCACTGTTGCTTAAATTTTGTGTGTGTGCAATTATATGTATTAAATTTACAAGTAAAAAGCATGTAATGGATTGGTTGAATAATCTGTAGGAATGACTCAACCCAAGGAATGGATGATTAAGGAGATTTAATCTCACAAAAGCAAAACAGTCCAATCTATTTGACACTCTATCAGGCTTCAACATTACTATATGTGTATGGCAAAAGGTAAAACCTCATCACTTGTATTGTACTCTGTCTTATCTGAAGAAGGTGTTAAAAGAGAGCAAATGAGTACCAGTCATATCAAACTTAACATGTCCAAAATGGAGCTTTCTAGTTTGCTCTGTGTAGTATTACCATTTCTTCATGTGCCTAAGCCCAAATCCTAGGAGGCACACTTGCTTTCTCCTTTCTTTTTCCAGCTGTATTCTGACCAGCAGCAGATCCATCCTGACCTATCACCAATATATCTCTTTAAGGACTCCACATAAGCCATCATTACCTCTTGCCTGGACTCCATGGTTGCCTCCGTACAGGTCTCCTTGCTTCCATTTTACAAATCCATTCTCCACATGGCAGCCAGAGTGATCTTTTATATTCCCTCAATTTAGCACTCCTTATGTTTTTTTTTCATTGTATTTATTTATTTTATTATTATTAATTTTTTAGAGAGAGAGGTGAAAGACAGAGAGAGAGAGAGAGAGAGCATGAGCTGGGGGGAGGGGCAGAGGGAGAGAGAGAGAGAATCCTAAGCAGACTCCACGCTCAGCACGAAGCCCAACATGGGGCTTGATCACGTGACCCTGGGATCATGATCTGATCTGAAATCAAGAGTTGGACGCTCAACAGGCCGAGCCACGCAGATGCCCCAGTTTTTCATTGCATTTAGAATACAATCCAAATCTCTCACTGAGGCCCACAAGAACCTATGTGATCTGATACCAGTTGATCTAATGGCTAGGACCTTAACTCCTACCACCATCCTTCTAGTTCATTAAGCTCTGACTATTTTGGCTTGGTTCCTGCTTTTCAAATACATCAAGCTCTGTGGGTCGCTGGGTATTTACACTTGCTTTTTTTTTTTTTGCCTTCAATACTCTTCTCTTAACTTTTTACATGGATGGCACCTTACCAATATGAATCAATGTTTTACAAATGAGGAAACTGAATTTCAGACAGTGTAAGTAACTTATTAGTGGTCATAGCACTTGCTACATGATGAAGTTTTGTTTTGCACTCAGTTCTGAATTATTTCATGCTCTTCCCGTTACACTAGACAATGAAGACAGTCCATCCTATGGCTGTGGTTAAGGTTATGACAATAGATGAGCAAGTATCTACTTGCTGAAAAGACCAGGAAAAATCAATTATTTTAAAAGTTCCTTTTATAGGTTCTCCTTCCTACCTTTAGTACATTCTCCAACTTCTTCAGGAAGATTTACACTTGCTAAGGGGAAAATTTGAGATAGATACATTTGGAAAATCCTGTCTGAGAGATGTGAAATTCAATACTGCTATATAAGAAATGAGAATACGATGACCCAATCAGAACCCCTTACAACTTACTTAGTTAG
Source organism: Lynx canadensis (assembly GCF_007474595.2). Taxonomy (NCBI): domain Eukaryota; kingdom Metazoa; phylum Chordata; class Mammalia; order Carnivora; family Felidae; genus Lynx; species Lynx canadensis. Next base: position 134,260,049 of record NC_044310.1, on the reverse strand, counting down.
ATGTCCAAAGAGAATTTTCATGGTGTCACGATTTGGTGGAGGGAGTTTTTGCACAAGAGACTTTATAGTTTCAATTCTTGTGTTGTAGTCTTGCTTTTCTGAAAAATAAATAAATAAAAGGAAGGTTAGAAAAAAAAAAAGAGATTTTATAGGTGCATGAGGGAATTTTCTTAGGAGAACTTTGGAGTAAGATGTAGCAACATAAAGTCCTAATCAGCAACCAAAGAGAATAGGTGTATTCAACGTCCTTATCATGAAGGTTTTTTTTAGTTTGACTGTGATGTAGATCATAGTAATACCAAGCAGCAACAGCATAGCTTTGACATAGTCTTCTTGTTAAGATCAGTTATTGAATCAGTTTTATAAATTCTTTATTGTTTTATAAGACACAGTACGGTGAATAACGGCTCTCCAAAGATGTTCATGCCCTCATCTCTGAAACCTGTGAATATGTTGCCTTCTATGACAAAAGGGACTTTGCCAATGTGATTCAATTAGGGACTCTGAGATGGGGAGGTTATTTCGGAATGATCTGGGTAGGTCCAGTAAAATCACAAAGGTGGTTAAGAGAAAAGCAGGAGGATCAGAGTCAGAGAAAAAAGATGATGTATCAATGGAAACAGAAAAATAAGTGGCTATTTGATGAAAAGCCATGGGCTAAGGAGCGAAGAGAGCCTCTAATAACTGTAAAAGTCAAGGAAAGAGAGTCCCCAGAAGAAGCACAGGTGTGCCAACACCTCGATTTTTCCCAGCGAGACAGATTTCAGACTTCTGACCTTCATGAGTGTAAGATAATATGTTTGTGTTGTCTGAAGCCACTGAGTTGTGATAACTTGTTATAGCAGCAATAGGAAATGAACAGATGAGGACAGAAAATGTGATTAAATTACCAATATTTTATTGTTCACTTGATTTTGTGGAAGGGTAAATGATTTTTTAAAATTTCTTCTATGTTATCTTTTCTCCCTAAGAGATTTTTTTGCTATAAAATTAAAAAATGCAAACACTAAAAATTGAAGGCATAATACCTAGTCACATATATTTTCAAAAAAATAGTAGGTTGTTTAAAACTACATACCGCCTAGATTGCTTTCTTTCATTTTGTTTCTCTTTTCCTTCAAGGGCATGGATGGCATAATAAGAATTGACTTGCTTAGCATCTAGGGAATTCATCTTACCATAATTTTAACCAGGACTTTGAACTGTGATTACTTATTCAACTTAAATACTTTATGCAAATTGACTTAGGTACCTTTACTTTCTATATTCTGTCTCTAACTTACAGAGCTCCTGGTGATCCTTAAGAGGTCACTGTTGGAAAAGACGATATAGAAGAATAATATGTAAGGCACACATCCACCCAATACTTATTCTCTTCTTCTTGGCAAGACAATCCATTGTTGAGGGGATGGCTGTATACTCTACTAAAAGAGTTCCTTTTCCAACCTCCTTGGCAGCTGGAGTGAACATGTGACCACATCAGGCCAATGAGACTTCAGTCAAAGTGATAGATAGAACTTCTGGAGAGGCCATGTGCCAGGAGCTGACTTAGCTTTTTAGCCTTTTTACCTTTCTGCTCCTCAAAATGTAAATGGAATGGTTGTACCATCAAATGACCTTGAGAATTGACTCCACTCAGCTGGAAGAAGTTTCTCTGAATCTGTGAAGGAGTCAAATCAGTCCTGTACAGTCTCTGGGTTTCTTTAACGTAAGAAAATCAGCCAGATTGGACCAAAGGCTTTGAAGATGAGTCTCTGATACTAAAGCCAAACACAATTCCTAATACAAAGTGCTTCTAAAAGCCCAATTCATTATCACCTGTTATGAGGTATATAAACTTTACAGAGTAGGGTAAGAAAGAGTTAGTTCAGAAGCTGGCAGGTTTTTCTTTTTTTTTAAGTACACTGTTGCAAAAGAAGCTTTTAATAAGGAATTATAGGAAAATATCCTGCAAAAGATGGTATTTGGCAACAGTGGAGTGGGGGGCAATCCTCCTAGTAGAACTCTGCTTGGAAACTTTTCTTCTTCCTCCCAAAACCACAAAGGCCTATAAATAATGCCTCCCACAGTTAGAGCTTTCAAAATTGCAGTTATTCTTAGAAGAGTTCCAACATAATATGGATTAAACAACTGCAAATGAAAGAGACAAAGGGGAAGAGAGAGAGAGAGAAATTACAAAAATAAAAAAAGGAGAGAGAAAGAAAAAGAAAAGCCAGTTGCAACATCATGGAATACAGCAGATACAATCTTTCTGCCGAAAGGGTAGAAAGCCCCCTTGTTGCTCAATGATGGTAAGACAATGTGATGCTACATAGGACCAGCTGTAGGCTGTGGGATATAACTAACTCAGAAAAAATAAGTAAAACAGCTCAATAAAGAGGAGAGTGAAATTTGTGTAGTATGTCCAGGACAGAGCTCTTAGGGATACTTGGATACTTTGTATTTAGTCATCTGAAGCTGATACCACACACCAATGATTATATATAATTCACATCTAAATACATATATATACATACATCTACAAATACTTATACGCGCATTTACATATTCACGAGGTGGACACATTCTACATAGTTGGTATGATGCTAGTAGGTATCATTTACCTGAGGACCTGGTGAACTACTTGGTTCAAGCAATAAAGATGATATTGGGAGAGGAGAGGAAGGAAGAGGAGAGGAAATTTCCAATTTCACTGAGATCTCTCGCCATCATAATAATCAGGTCAGCATCACAGTCTCCAAAAAAGCGACCAGTTGACATTGGGGACAGAAGGAGCAGTCATAAGTTAAGTTTGACAGACGATTAGGTGGACGGTGGCCTAAAATGGCTACATCTAACAGCAAACCTCAGCTTTACAGGGAACATATGACTCAGGTTTAAGAAACGTTGGGGGTTGCTTAATCAGAAATATTTACATTTTCAAGGTCACTGCCATGGTGCTTGAGCCGGAATTAAAACTTTAATAAGCTTGTTTAACCATCAGGTAGAAGAACTATGAACTGCCCGAGACAGAGTCAGTTCTCTCTCTTGTGTGTTCCTTTGCACTTAGGACATTTCTATTTATACAACATTCCACATGGTGTTTCCATGGATTGAATGCCTTTTAAGTTCTCCCATTAAGCTGGGAATTTTCCTATAAAGCTGGACAGATTTTATACTGGCACATAGAGGGTTAAATGAATGAAGACAGAATTATCGAACAAATGAAAAACCTGAACATGGATTAGAATACACTGACCTTGGTTTGAATTCTGCAACGGCTTTTTATTATCTGTGTGGTCTTGGACAAGTTTCTCACTTTCTTTGAATAATATCTAAAAGGCTAGTTTTATGGATTAAACAAGATAGTATGCAATGTACCTAGCATAATGACTAGTAAAAAGTACATACTCCACAAATATTCACCCCTTTCTCACCCCTTTATTCACCCACAAATATTCACCCCTTTTTTGAGGCCCATGCTGTGTCTGGTTCATGTCTTATTTTCAGCAGTAAGCATTCTACCTGGTTGTAGTGGTCATCCAAAGTGCAGTTGCCAGTACTCGAACTGAGTTGCTGCCCGTTGGTGACAATACAATTGCCATGGTAGCCTGACATTTCACAGCACACTAGATACTTTGTGATCAACAGGGACTGATGATCGGATCGGTGAGAAATTCAGTTACATTTAAGAATCCTTATAAAAGTATACGGTGGTTCCCATATCTGCCTATAAGAAGCATTCTACACGAAGGCTACTTCATAGGAATATTTTCTCTCTCTTTCTCTATGTTCACACATACTTGAGAAATTGCACAATTGCATAGTGGTTCACGCATTGTGTGGCTATGTTATATTTAAGTACTGGAGGGGGAAGTGAACAATGGTTCAGAGAGAACTGGAGTATTACTAAGGAAGAGAAATTTGCTTTCCTTACAACAAAAGCAGAACAAAATCTTTGAAAAGGTTATAGGAAAGCAGTGGTTTCCCCTTCAAATCAATACCACACCCACTCTTTCATAGCTTGTAGAATCAGGAAATAACGCAAATACTTCTAAGTGGAGGAACATCTAAAAATACAATTGGATACATTAAAATTGAAGTGACATCTTTTCAGATCTGGTTTATTGATGTGTCATATAAGGAATTGGAATCCACATACATAATACAGGACTGGTTAACGAGCTAAGATTCATATACAGCTTACTAAAGATGTGTCACCCGTCTTCATTTGATTCAGTGAGCACTGAAACATAGCGTTTTCTATTAATATTCCTCCTTCAGCATATGGTTTCTCGTTATTGTGAAGTATTGAGAGTTTTGAGAAGACTTTGAGATACCTCTGACTTTTTTTTTACATTATGACCTAAGGGAAAGGGGAGAACTTCTTCTTTATGGAGAATTAGAGAATCTCTTAGGTAAATTGTGAGACTTCTGCAAAATCTTTCCAGTAACAAGCAACTCCATAATTCTCCACCTTTTCCCTCACATTTGCCCCTAACCTCATTCCCGTATGACTTATTTTTGTATTTACTCTATGCTTTATACTACCTCTGTTTTAGTTCTCTAACCATATCCCAACTGCCTCACCAGTCTCTAAGCTGTGAACGTAACCTCCTCTCTAACTGCACACAAAACCTTTCTGTAGTGCTTCATTGTTGCCACTGTTGGGTGGCAAGAAATGTCTATGTAAAAATACGTATAACTTACATGTCCGTGTTAAAATAGTAAAATAGGAAACGATTTCTTCCTAATGCCTATCCCTCACCCACCTGGCCCCATATTCTCAAACTACATGAAACTCTGTTGTAAATGAACTTCTTGAAAAACAACTCCAGGCTACTTAGAGAAGTAACAGCTTCTACGTGATGTGAAATAGACTTTAATGTTATGATAAGGATGTGGCTTTATAGTTTTGCCCTGATTCATGGTTTTGAGGACACATTTTTTAAAAATATAGTTTATGAGAGTTACATTTACATTTATCTGCATGAAATGTTGCTACTAAAACAAGGACATTTAAAACCAAATGCCTTTTCTGCAAAGAGATAAGATAAAGTTATACAATGATTGAAAGAGTTCTGTGCAGTGCAGAACCCTGGACCTGGTGACCTCTGGACACTTTTCTGGCCTTATCATCCATGCATTTATTATTCTTAAGTTATTTATAGCCACATGTTAAATCATTTTCCAAAATTAAGTCTTCTTTGTTATGTGTGTTCACCCAGAGGAAGAAAAGACCAGATTCTCTCAGCAGCCAATATATTGGTAGTACTACTCATTCTATTTATCTGTAACTCTTAAAGGACAACTGCACCCCTTTGTTTTAAAAAGGTCAGCTATTATCACAGCTGTTCTGCTCCTTAAAGTTATTCTGGAATGTATAATGCATCCTGTAAGAGAAAGATGGTAGTCTCTTATACATTAGGGCCATATTTGCAAGAAAGCAATTGAGTTTCTATTCAATTCATAATTTTTTGTATCATGACCATTTCAGAGTTTAGAGACTGCCCTGGCTTATAGGAAGAATGAGTATCATCAGATAATATTTTATGTGTTACTGTACCCTACAACTGAATACAAATCTCTGAGGACATGCCTTTTAATTATAAAACTTGAGGTAGATGCTGAGGAATCATCCAAGTCATGATAATTGCCTGATAAATTTCTTTAAGTAACTTACATTTACTTTAGGGAGAAGCATGTGAGGGCAAATCCAGGACTCACAGATGGATTCAAATAAACATATACTTCAAATTCATGTTGCAAAATAACAGAAGCCATATACCATGAAGAAGTCTGAAAGAACTCGGTGAGAATTTTATTCTGCTATATGATTTGGGGAAACATATGATATGTTGTTTGAATTTTTGATGCTTCCCATTCTTCAAAACCCCAAAAAGCCCATACCCCATAGGACTGTTTGTAGAATTAAACATTTCGGTGCACATCAATGCACAGATAATGAGTGCTTATTAAATGTAAGTCTTCTTCCAATGAAAATCTTTCTTTTGAATCATCCTCTCTCTCAGGGTTGGCACATGATTGCTCATAGTTCAAGGCTGTTTCCAAAATCATACAAAGCCATAAATATTAATCTTTAGTACCCTTTCCTAAAAACAGGAACAGCCTATAATATGTGATATCTTTGTAAGTCCTCAGAATCATGCCCATTATCAAAGAGTGTTTGGTCATAATTCATAAGTAGATACATTGTATCATAAATAGAAGTGTCATTATATCATAAACTAGGAATAACCATGGCTTCAGGCTAACCTGTGGTTGGCAATTGCAATTTTTTTAAGATTCTAACCACCCCACTAGCCATCTCCCTCTGAACCAGAAAAGCCTTGTTTTGTATTTAATTAAAAGGAAGGCACATTCTCAATGCCTGCAGATACCTGGTAAGTTTGACTTTGGGTGATGATAATCTATGTCAGAACAGTTCAACTTGAGAACGGAGGTATGTAACTTGCAGGGCACGAAAGATGCACCAGGAACTGAATACTGGCCTCAGGTAAGACCTCTGTCTCTCTCTCGTGCGGATTGCCTGAGAATTAGAATGGATCACCGCCCTGGCACACTTGTATGCCTAGTTTCTCCTTCCAAGAGATGTTAATATTTTGTCTGATTTTTGAATAAAGAAGGCTTTAAGGAATAATTTTAAAGATGAAATAACTCTCCATAGCTAATAAATGTCAGTAATGAAAATACTATGGCTAACTGATTGCCATAAGTCCATGGATTCCTTAACCTGCGAGGAAAGCTTCAGCATGGTGGCTACTTTAGTATCATTTCCAGAGGCCATTTCTGGTTATTGTGCAGGAGGAGGCTGGCCTTTAGGAGCAAACCTAACCTTGTTAAGTGCAACCTTGATCTCTCTCCCTCTCTACTCTTATTCTCTGGTAATGAAGAATTAGAAAATTAAAGAAGTTAATTAGAAAGTTGAAAGAAAAAAAACCTAGTTCTTAAGTAAATTTTTTTAGAGTGTTAAACATAGACATGTGTACATGGTTGAAGAAAAAAATATTAATTAAGTGCTATGTGCAAACCTGTGGCAGATACAAAGTTGATTCTTGTCTTCTGTCATTTGACAACCCTGGGGGGCAGATGTAATACACAATATGACATTAGAGATATTTAAATTTAAGACATATCATAATGTCAGGATCAGTGAAGTTTACATGTTTCTTCTGACTGAAGGGGCCCTCTAAATTGATTGTTAAACTCATATTGTTTCTGAAGTGTTAGCTCCTCATACCAAAAAAATCAAAATAATTGAGATATGTACCTAACACTAAATCAACAAATGTAAAATTTTATTTAATTATTTTCGGAAGGACTTAGAATTATTATTCTTAACTTCTTTATACATTCCCCCAAATACATTCAGGCAAGTAATTAAATCACCTTTACTTTTTCATGTGACTATACCCATGTTATTCTAGGCACATCAGGTGCATTGACCTTACATTGAGGGCAAATTTGGAAAAAGTATTCAAGTTTTAATAGTACCTTAAAAAAATTTAGTGTTCATTTATTTTTTGAGAGAGAGAGAGAGAGAGAGAGCGAGCGGGGAAGGGGCAGAGAGAGAGGGAGACACAGAATCCAAAGCAGGCTCCAGGCTCTGAGCTGTCAGCACAGAGCCTGATGGGGGGCTCAAACCCATGAACCGGGAGATCATGACCTGAGCTGAAGTTAGAGGCTTAACCAACTGAGCCACCCAGGCACCCCAGTAGTAACTTTTAATAAAGGGTATTATTGCTTTGGTGCAACTAGTTGTAGGATGAAGCGTTTCCTAAAATTCACCAACCTAAACCTGTCTCTCAAACACCACTTCCTGAATTTTGCAGCAACACTCCTCTTTGTGTGAATTGAAGAGGAAAGCAATGGCTGACACCCCAGTAGCGAACTTTACAGGAAAAAGTGTGATTGTATTGTCCTCCCTAGAATTTCTTGTTTTCAAAGTAATTTTGGAGGTGTCATGGTGGCCAAGTATATTTCTGTAACTTACAAATGATACTAATTCATCCTCAGGCGATAGTCTGTGCTGAGAAAATAAAGCTCGCTAGTTTATTTCTTTGAAATTCAGTTCTCCTGTGAGAATTTTCTTTAAACTATACTTATTCAAGCATATCTGCTTTTACAAGCTTAAAACATACACACACACACACACACACACACACACACACACACACACGAGTTACCGTTTTGAGTCATTTGACATCTTTCTAATCATAAACCAGTAATTCTTTTCAAGTTATTCAAGTAGCTATTTATATTAAGCATTATCTTTGTACATTTTCATGAGGGTAGAAATCTTACAAATACTTTTCTAGATTTGAAGTTTTTAATATGTGTCTACCTCTTTCCACTGGTAGGTGAATTAAACTATTTCTAGGGGATTTAAAAATCTCACTTAAAAACAACTAGGACTTGTCACACAATTAAGAAAAATGTGAACTAAAAAAATATTTTCCCCATTTTTTAGGTTAAACGTAAATTTCTTTAAAAAAAGCATATTAAACTTATCCGTAACTATTCATTTTGAGCAAAAGACCTCTGAAGAGGAGTTAGTGCTTGGTAGGTGAACTGTTTTTCCAGCCAATCCATTTGACATGGCCACACAGTGACACTGAGAACAGAGGAGAGTTAATAGCACAAGCATCACAATCCTTTAAGAAAGGGGGAATAAAATAATTTTATGATTCAGCTTTATTTTTTAATTGTGAGACTTATTGTAAAAGAAGAAAAACAGGCAACATGTGGTAACTTTAGTCAGCATTTCTGAACTGGGAATGATAAACACCTCTGCCTGGCTCTGGCATTTATCAGGACTGAGATATTATTACCACATAGAGTCACAGCATGGTTACTGTTATCATCGGAAAAAAGAGCCAGCTAATCTTAATGGTTTGTAAAGCCGTTACCTGCACTGGTCTGACATTTATCATGATCATTTTACCACATGGGTCCTACATAGCAAAGGTCTTTTATCTGGAAGGGACATCACTATGAATTATTATTTGCAGCTAGGTAGAAAATTGTATGTTGTAGATACCTTTTCTCATTATAAATCACATAGTCACATTTCACCATTTCCCCCAGAAAGCTGCTGAGCCCAGGTTTTTTGCCACAGCTTGCTTTCCTCTCCATCTCTCTCTCTCTCTTTATAGTTTCTTGAAAATATTAGCCATTTTTTTCATTAATACCCTTAATATAATTTTTGAAGAACTATGTAGACAGTAGGTGAACATATGGAGATACTTTTATTATAGTTAGGGGACTTTCCTTCACATTCTGGGAAGGGACTGGCCAGTACTTTTAGAAATTGACGTTGATAAACGGTCTACTTTTGCTGCTGTTGTTGTTGTTGTTGTTGTTGTTGTTGTTGTTTCAAATGCTTATTCTCCTTTCTGTCTTGGTGGGCAGACTTTTTCTGTTCCTGACCTTGCCAATAGAGTATTTACCAGTAGATCAAACAAAATTTCCGATGCTTGATTTGAAACCCTCAAAACACTAATGCCATCTCTTGCCTGAAATCCTTAGCTTGGAAATGTGTTCTCAGGGGGAGAAAATAATACTTTTATTTTGCCAGATTGTGAGTCTTCTCAGATTTTGTTTTAGCACGTTACAATGGGGTAGAAGTTTCCGCCAACAAATTTGTTTAAAAAGATGCTTGGGTTCTATCCTTATCTATGTCCTAATCATTTAAGTTAACATATTATATAGAAGAAATGAGGATATTAAAAGGTACCATGTTTTAGAACCATGAGACCAAGTCATTGAAGTGAAATGCATTAATTTGACAATGGAAAATTGCAGTGAAGAGCCCAAGTTGTTTACCATGGGGAAGAAATGAACAAATCCTCTCTTTTAAAAAGATTGAGACAACTAATCTTCTGAAAGAGATATTTATATATTTTCCTCTTTCTCAAGTGTTCCATTAGGAATAAACAAGCCAGAAATTCTGCACTTTTATAATGAAGAGGGAGGAGAACTCCTTGCCATTTTTGCATTTAGGAAGAAATGTGCAAGAAGAATGTGACAATTTAAGCAAATCAAGATTGTTTCAAATGGATCACAAACGGGACTTTGTGGGATATTTTATACTAGCATGTGAAGCAAACAGTAAATTTGAAAGGAGGATTTTCTCAATGGTCTAGTTCTGATGTGTTTTCCCATTTCTTTGTGTGTTTAAAAGAGGCTTGGATGTGGTGTTTTAATATTGCTTCGGCTCTTTTGCAAATGAGTTCTGGAGAAATATTCGCACATGAAGGAAAGCCGATGTGCTGTAATGCTGACAGCAGCTGGGGGGATATGAATGAAGAAACCAGATTCCCAAGGCTGAATTTAGCAAAAAATAAACACCTATCATTCCATTAAAAAAATTACCATTTTAAATGTTTATGGGCATCAATAGCAGACCACTCTCCCTTTGATAAAACCAATATATATGTATATATATATATATATATATATATATATATATTCCCCCCCCTCAAATAACTCCATTCCTTAAGGGGTGTGATAGAAACTTTAACCTGATGTGCAATATTTTGCACTGAAGTGCATTCGTTTGCTGCCCTTGTTACATTTGGTTACACATTAATTTTTATATTATTCTGCATTTCTTCCAAAGGAAACAGTTTCTGTTTCAGGAACCTGCCAGACATGCTTGCATAAATTTGGGTGTGGCGCAGGAGGGGGTGGTTGGAGGAGGTCATTTGTGAAATTAACGTGTCCTTTTACTGCTTAAGATGAGTTGCGCACACTTTGGTTCAGTCTTCTAAGATTTCATTGGAAAGCAGTGGTCCAGTATACCAACACACTGCCTTACCAATCAGAAAAAGGCTACACTGATTTCAAGCAAACAAACAAACAAACAAACAAGCTTTTTTATTCTTCTATTTCAGAATGACTCTTTTGTTCTAGTTTAACATTTTCCTGCCATTATTGCCTCCCCCCCCCCCCCCCCCCCCCCCCCCCCCCCCCCCCCCCCCCCGCCAAATACTGCAACCTGGGAGTGCTTCCAATAATTAGCCAGGGGCTTTGCTGCTTGGATTTTTCTCCTTTTCTGGGGAACTGGGTGAATCGTTGAGTGCTAATGAATGTCGGAGACTTCTAGCAGTGGTTCGAGCCAGGCACAGCGCGGGCAGACGCTTTCAGCTTCCCACTGTGCCGCAGTGCAAGCCTCCCCGCTGGTATGTTTACCATAGTTTTAATGTCTGCGAAAAATTCCTGATGCAACCGAATTATGTGGTGCCCTCTTGTTTGTCTAACCCCACCCCCACGCCCTCCACCCCCAATTTGGCAGATTCCTTTTGCCCCTGCCTATTGCAGAAAGCTCCTTCTCAACTTTGTGGCCATCTTACCACTCCAATTCTTGCCATGAGAGCCCAGCTGCTCTGGAGGACCAGACACGGTCAATCTAGAAGTTTCCGGAGGATTACACACACCCTACTCTACTTATGACACCTAATAACAGACATCCTCCCTTCCACTGCATTTGAATTTCATCGGAGGTAATGTTAGAGCAACAAAATTAATCATCGGTATTGACAAAACTAGCTTAAAAACATAAACGTGCTTGGTGAAATACACTGTGCCTTTAACGAAATCTATTGAAAGACCTCAGACAATCACTGCAAACTAAATAATGTGCTCTAAGACGAAAACAACCAATCTGTGATTTGACTTGATTTATTCTTTGTCCTTTTCTTAAAAATGGTTATCTCAAAGAAAATGACCATTCCATTATATTGTAAATTGATGAATTCACCAAGTGTGATGCACAGTGAAGTTTTTAATGAATATTCATACAACTCTTTCAATCCATTAACAGGACTTAAGACAATGAGGACTTAAGACTCATTCCCATTTAGACAGTAGAGGGAAAGTGGAATTAATAGCATAAACAGCCCTCGGAAAGTTTAACTTTAATGTATCAAACTCCAGGTGCCAGAGTTTGAGGAAAATAACCAATAATAGCCATTTTTTACATATTTGATGGGACTGATTATGCAATGTGCAACTCTAAATGGCTTATAGCACATTGTAGCATGGTTCCATCCCATTGGCTACAGTAGGGTGCAGGCAGATGGATGACAGTGACAGGGAGAGAAGTGCTTTTGCTTAGCCGTGCGTTAAGATGCCATCCAGAAGCTCTGTGCACTGCAGACACTTCATTAGGATGCCAGGATAATGGTAAACTACCACTCAGAGTGACACCCCATTTCCTGCTTACTGAGCGCTCCAACCTCGGCAGATGTCAACAATCTCACAGTGCTACAGAGCAGACCTAACTTTCCAGCCACTTTGACTCCAATTTTTTCCTCCTAACAGTGCCATACATTATGTGCAATATGTAACAGCAAACACCTCACCAAAAACAAAATCTGCCCAGTTCGTTATGACTGGAGTGAGTGCTTAATTTTTTTGCCTTTGAAAAGATGAGGTACAGCGATTTGGGTAAGAGAATACATCCAGTCACTAACCTAACCTCAAAATTTCTTGCTATGATTTCCATTTGCTAATCAGTTCAAAGTGTTAATTGTGTGGTGAACTCTGATTAATAGTAGTTAAACTCTGATCACAGGGGATATGACTGTTTCTTTTAATTAATGTCCATTCCAAAGGTAAGAGATTGTGAAATTCCTTTGTTAAAGATTTTAAACTCCGTTTCGGTGTGGTTCTTAGTTGTCTGCCAAGAAAAGGCTGACTTGAGCATCTGGATGATATTTCCTCTGCAAATGTATAACTTGAGGCCATTCGCACACCACCTTACCAGAAATTCAAGCCAATAGCAACTTTTTTTTTCCTATAGTGTAAAGTCCAAAATTCTCTTTATGAAGAACCAAGGTGTAATTTAGATAATGAAAAGAAAAATTCCCCAGATGGAAAAATAATACTTTGAAATCTATCATGACGATACATGATTGATTTACATTTGTCATTCTAAGCATCTTCTTAGAAGTTCAAAGGGCCTTGCAAATGGCAGGACTAAAAATAAATATCCTCCTCTGAGGCCTGTTTCCATTTCCAGGTAAAGACGCAAATGTAAAGGAGAAGTCATAGGCAGAGGTCACACTCCAAAGGAGAATTTGAATGCAAACTTTCAATGTGATATCCTGTAAAAAGAGGTGATGCAAATCTTGACTTTTGGTTTAAAGTGGCATCTGGTTGGCAACACCTAACCACCTCTTGGAACCTGTCACTAACTCTGCTTGAACACAAAGAAAACAGACTAGAGTTCCTAAAATAAACAGGAGCTGCCAATCAACATGGTGTCAAGGAACTAAGGATAATTTCCTTGAAGACAGATTGAATTTAATTGGAAAATGCCAGGTGGTGGGACCACCTGAGCTATGGAGCTATTGAACCAGAGAGCTTGACTTTCTGAAAACAGATATGTCCTTCTCTTTCTTCAACTGTCTGGTCTCAAAATCAGTTTCAAGGTCTATGCCAACCTGAAACACTGGGCAGCACTCTCCTTTCTACAGAGCTAATCCCGTTGAGTAGTGTGACTGTTTTCTCTATTTCCTTTCTCACCAGTCCTCTCCCATTCTAACTATAGACCAGGACTCCTTTTTCACCTGTAATAATTTGGAGATAGTGGTTTTCATAAAATAACTGAGGAGTCTGAGAGTGGAAGGCAGGAAGGATGCTCTGATCATGGCACAGATTACAACAGACACTGTCATCCCATATGTAAAATGTAGGAGGGATGGAGACTGGTAAAAATTCTGTTAGGAATAAATTCTTCGAATTCTAATGTTTTATTTATGTATTTCATCTTTGAGAGTTGAGTGAGTTAAGGAATATAGTGGGAGAGGATCTTCGATATCAAGGTGGTGGGGCCATAAGATACTAAATATGCTAGGTAAGAATTCATATAAGAGCTATGGTTATCAATTTGTCATTTGGGCATAGCTCCAAGACAAGGATTTGACTCAAAATGAGGCAGCGGGTAAAAGGCAATATGTGTGTTTGGTTACATTTTCACCTTTTGAGATGACTAAACACAACAAAATTTACCACAGTGCATGACTTTTAAAAACACTCATTTCAGATAAGAGAACAATGCTCAGAAGCGCAGAACTTTCACAATGACCGTGAGACAAATAGGAAACTATTTAGCACCTTCAATAGAATTTGAAACATCAAAGATTCGAATGAAAAGGAGCAGCAGGCCTCCATAAGGAGAGAGTAGGGTAAGATGGAAAGATGAATAGGGTGGATAGGATAAGAGGGCAAGGAGATAGTGAGGAGAAAGACAGTGGGAAAACTAAGAATGCAAAGTACTTTTTTTTCAACCGCCAAAAATTCCATTCAGTGATATGGGTGCCAAACTAGAGAAGCTTCCCCAGAATGTGGAAATGAAAAAAATGATAGGAAAAAGACATGTTGGAAGTCAGAGAATTGAGAGACTATGATTTGTAAGTATCCTTTAGGGAGAAACCAGAACATTTGAAAGCTATACCATAATCAAGGCAAAATTAAAGCAAAATTCTGAGAATAAACAACAACAACAACAACAACAACAACAACACTATCTGAATATTTAAAATGATGGCCGGATTCTAAGAAAACTCGACTGAGTAAAGACGCTACCTAGACGTATTTTGGCAAAGCTTTGAAGTGATAAAGATCAAGGATAATCCTACAAGTATTCGAACAAAAAGAAGACAAAGTAAGCTTCCTCAGACTTTCCTAAGACTTATTTCCCTAAATTCTAAAGTAAAACAAAGCAGTATCTACTGTTTATAGGATGAAAATCGTGGCCCCAAAACTCTCGTGTTATCTTTTGCATGTTAAAACAACAGAAAGACATTCTCATTCATGCAGAGATTTATAATAGCACTGTTTTCTTGAAAAGTTTACTGGAAGGTTTATGTAAGCGTACCAAGTGATGAATCAAAATTTGTAACTCAAAAATAGAGACATTATAAACAAAACTAAGTATCTATTTAGTTTGGACCCAAAACTCAGAAGGCACTATTGGATTATTTCTCTTTGGCTTCTGTTTCATTCTCAGACCAAGAGTGGTCTTCTCTTCACAGTTCAGGTGAAAGCTCTGGGGACATATGATGACCATTTGAAATGGTGACTGGTGCTAGTCAGTCCTGGCATTTGCTAGCAAACACCCTTATTGGAACATCGCACTGGAGAGTTACTAAACAAGACCTCTCTTCCCCTTTTAATAATCAAAGCCTCAGAGAACAGCAGAATGTTTACTCCCATTGCTAAGACTCTTTGGTAAACATGTTTTGTATCTATAATAATTGTGTTGAAAAAACTGAGTCTGGGGACAGTTGAAGTGATAAAGACTGACAAATCAAGTAGTAATAGGGATTGTATATGAATTTTCCTACGTGACATACTTTTTTTTTTTTAAAGAATCTAAGTAGGCTAGGGAAAAAATGTCAAGCAAACAGGTCAGAAAGAAATATCCCCAGAATATGGTGATGAAATTTAGAGTGATTTTTAATTTTCTTCTTTTTACTTTTCTGTTCAAGTTAGCCTCAATAAATATTTATTACTTTTATAATCTGTTACAAGAGACAATTTAAAATAAGCTTGTATAATTGCTTAGATACCACATAATTATGTGTCTTTACTAAATAGTTTATTGAAAAGCCTAGTAGAAAACATACCAAAATATTAACCAGAAGTTCTCTTTGAAGAGCAGTATGGATGATTTTCTTTCATTTTTAAAATTCGTTTTCCAAATTTCCTGTAATGAGTATGTGCTATCTTGATAATAAAGATAATTCTCCACGTTCGGTATACATGATAACCTTCAGTTGCTCTATGACACAGGAAAACATGCTATTTTCACAGATGAAACCATTTCTAGGAAAATAACGTACTAGACTTTCTTCTAGGTATTTCTGTTGCAGTTACTTTCTTGTTTCGTGAATATATTCCAGAATCAAGAAAGCAAAGTCAAAATTTGACACTTTCTTCTCATGGCTGAAAATATTGGGCTAAGGGTGACTGCAGGGAGAACACAGAAGATAGAAAGTGCCACAGTGCACAGTACTATATATTTGCAACCTGAAGAAAGGCAGCTGATCCCACAGGGCCTTGTATGTAAATATATTTTAGTTCCATGTTCTAATTTCTGTTTCTTCCTCAAACAAATCTTTTCTTAGAGTATTATATTGCTTATTGGACTGAACTTCTGAAGAGTGGAAACTAAAACTTATAAACATAGCACTAGTTCAAGGATGAGATTTCATGGTAGTATTTTGAAGTTAAAAAATAAGCTGATATTCATTTTGTGCTGAAATACACCTATCCCTTTAAGCCACACCCATTTCTCGTCTCTTTTGGAAACTATATTCAAAGGCTTTCTCTGCTTATAAAATCAAAGAATGAGGAAGTCTCCAGCTAATTTATATCCTTAAACTTTACTTCTGTCCCAGTTTTTCTGTACATATTAGATTCCCAGTTAATATCTGGTTGATTGAATTGACTCACTTCTTTAGGTCACTTTACATGCATAGTGACAAATTATTGTTCATAGTTAGCCTCAATAGTCAGGGCCTAATTCTTACAAGTAGAAACACAAATAACCAAAAGTCAAATATTCAGAATGTGTAAGTTGCTGGGCAAATAAAAATTAAATTTTTTTGGTTTAAATTTTATTCAAAATTAGTGTTCAGTTTGTAAGGACCACTAATCTGCAATGGGTAGGAAGCCAGTGTATCTGTAATATTTAAGAGGGCCCCCTGATGGTTAATCTTAGAAATGTCTTCTGATTCCTTTCTGTCCTGCAGCTGACCAGACATATTTATGCAGGTGTAATTGGCCATGTGACTTGAAGTGAGTTGAGATGGGTGCAATGTCCGCCCATATTTGATTCATATCACTTCAAAATGAAGTATTTTCAAAAGCAATCATTTAGTTTAAGGGAAATAAAAAGGCAATCTCCAACAAATAGCTAGAAATGTAAGAATATGGAGAATGTTTTAAACAAAATTAGACTAAAAAGTAAATGTACACACATTACAATGACATTCCTTAAAGAGGTTGGAAGTGATTGCTCTAGTAAGGGACTAGTGTTTTGCCAAGGCCGTTCTGTTCTTTTAAAACAAGTTTTTGGCTGAATTTTAAAAAAAAGAGTAAAGTTATTTTCTCATATAAGCAAGTAGTGGGCCTTTTCACTGGTAGACATATTCTAGGATTTTAGAAATAAAAAAGAAAATAATAATAAAGGATGCAAATGATATTCTTCCCCAGCTAACGTATTTTTTTTTCAAAAAAAGTAAACATCAGCTCCTCAAGGGAGATTTCGATTTGAAGACTGTTTATTATATCATTTGAATAGGACTAGACCTGGCCTTTTGACTTTGAACCACTACCAAATTTCAGGCTGTGAGGAAATTGTTCTACATTTCCTGACAAATTGAGTTAAGCAGACATTAAGTGGGCTTTAAGAAAACAAATGGCCATCTTTATCACAGGTGGACACTGATGGCTTAATGGGGCCTGGGCTGATTGTATCACTTCTAATGGCTTGACGGGAAGCATTAGGGTTTTTGCATAAAGAACTGGCATTGCGAACCCTGCTAACACAGACCTGTCAAGCGCTCTGTATCCCTTTGTGCACGGAAGCAGATGTTTGTATGTATACTATGAACTGGCATTAGAGCAAGCGACAGATGCCTGTATGAATGCCAGGTTTGTGAATTTTTACAGCAGGAGCATGTTCTGAGGAAGTGCAGCCCTGCCCTCTATCATAGGTAATTCCCAGTGGAACTTGCTAAATCCCAGCTATGTTTTCATTATTTGGCTTTCCTAGCAACTGGATGAATGTGTCTATCCTGAAAATGCAAGATGAGAGCCCTACCAAATTCTTACAGATTTGCAAATAGCTTGTCTGTGTTTTGAACTTGGACTTTCCAGGCAACGCTTTGCACTCTAATCGCCACCAACTTACTCAGAGGAGCGGGTAGTATTATAGCTCTCTAATTAAAACTTACTTCAATGTTTATCTGTCAGTCCTCCCCCATGGTCTCCCTACATTCCCACCCCCACCCTCCAGGAAATGCGAATTCCGTTTGTAGGTTTTTCTTTCCTGCAACATAGAGAACTTACACTCTGGTTGTCTGTCAACAATAGAAACAGGTAGCTTGCAGTCCATTAAACAAACACAGTGCCCCCCTCACTTTTATTTGACATTTTATTTGGCTGTGACAAATGAGCAGCAGTTGGATTATAACATAATTTGTCTTGTCTTTATTACCAGCACAAAGGACACCATTCATTAATTATTCTGCCGTTGCAGCTTAACACTGACTGGAAAGGTCCCTCTTCGGACAGATGGCGGGGACGATGTTATTTATATCAATCAGCCAAAATCCTCAACAAGGATTACTGTTCCTGAGACTACAATGATTTATTTCTTTTTACCTCACCCTCCCTCAACCCCTTCTGCTTTCAGAGATTTCTCTATAAAAACGAAATTTGATGGGAATCTTAAAGCAAAGCCATATTTAACCTGTTAGCTTGCAAAACAACATGCATGCTACATCAGTTTAACTGCATGACATTAGCTGCATATTTTTTAAACTGCTCGGGATTTTTGATCTTCCATTCTAGAGCAAAAGATTAACCGAAGGTCTCAGGGTAGCAAGTTCAGCAGAAGTTTGCCTCTTCTGTGACATTGTATTGCTGTGGCCCATGGGAGTCCCCCCGCCCCCCACACCCCCACCAAGGATATAGTGCTGTCAAGATTTTTTTTGCCTTTGTGGAGATGAGATGATCCATCTTATTCCAGTGTCCACAAGACTTTCTGCAAGATCAGCTAGGATGTTTGGACAAAATAAAAATAACAACTAAAACTGAAAAATCAGAAACACCCTTACCTCCTGTCTAACTTAGAGTTAAAAGAGTGAAGATCTCTGGTTTCTCCTGTCCCCACACATCTATGTAGAATCATGAGGTGGTTATGTTATTCGGGTGGCAGTGCTGGGTGGTTTACCTTGCTTGTTTTGTGTTGCTAACAATTCTGTCCAATACATGCTGATCGAGCACTAATAAAAGACTAGCCCGAACTCAGATGTGACATTCTTCTACATGTTTTTCGATAGTGCTTCTGAGATGTGGCCATTTCTCCAATTAAAATCTTTAGGAGAAGAGTATGTGCAAAAAAAAAAAAAAGACTATTGGGGCTGAGGCACTGAAAGTTTTTTTTTTTTTAAGTTCTCTGACTATAATAAGGAAAATAATGCAGAAAGTTTTTTGTCTTCAGAAATTATTGGTATAACCTTGCTATCCTGATTAGTTTGCAAATATTAAAAGTCCCATCAAGACAAATATCAGCAACATGCAAATACCCTTGCAGGTTGTGATTAAGATTTTAAATGTATCCTTTTGCTTTTAGTTAATGAAAAACAAAGTCTTGGAGGATCTAAGTTGTAATTTATTAAACATGAAAGGCTCCTTGATGAAATATAGAAATGAGATATATTTTGCATTTCAAAGATTTAAGCTGACAACTTACTTGCATGCAAATAAGAGCAAGATTTGTAAAAATATTTGAAAAGAAATTATTCCTGAATGTACTTATTACAATAATGTGGCATGTAGATAAGAGAAACACACAGCATTAAAAGACATTCATTTCTCCAAAGTCTTAAAATTAGCTTCTTTCTGCCATTGTGTATTAATGTTCTTCTTCAGGAATGCAGCATATTAAAGAACTGAACAGAATTAGTAATAAATTTGTTAATTACAAATTTAAGCAACACAACTGTGTTGTTTTCCCAATATGTTTTTTTTTCAAAAGCAGAATTGCTAATGCATTTTAATCATTTATGTATAAACATTTGAGGATAAAATATTCTGAAGTTTATCAATTTCAAGAGCTGTTTATTTGCTAGCAAAATAGGCCATGTTATACAACATATATCTTATCATTTTTGCTCATCAAATCCCCATTTGCTGAATGCAAATTTTCCTGGTCTAAGTGCTCTTGCACCTCAATTTAAATGAATAATAGGATCGACTCTATTAAAATCAGTTTAAGGTTGCCATGGGTGACATATCAGTAGGGTTAAAATGAGAAAAAAAGGTCACAGAATCAGTCCTTACAACCTGTTTTTTATCATAATGAAGCATATGTAAGACTCAACGAAGGCTTAAATAACAATATGTCACTTAGGCAATACTTTAGTTTGTGGGTCTTCTTAAAAAATCTTTTCTTTAACCACAATGTATTCCAAACAAAATAAACGTAAAATTATAGTGCCATCAATAACTCCGAGAATGTATTCAGTTGCATTGAAAATTAGAGAGTAAGCTCTTATGCTATTACACAAGACTGACAGATTGCGGATTTGTAAAAATAACAGAGA
Source organism: Lynx canadensis (assembly GCF_007474595.2). Lineage (NCBI taxonomy): Eukaryota > Metazoa > Chordata > Mammalia > Carnivora > Felidae > Lynx > Lynx canadensis. The sequence continues at coordinate 134,239,704 of NC_044310.1, read as the reverse complement.
GCTCCTTAAAAGAAGGAGGAGTAGGTACTTTTGCTGCAGTAAATCTCTTGCTACAAGGAACCAGCTAGGTGTTATAGTCAAATCAACAGAGCATACAGAAACTACACGCAAACATCTCATTTGAGAAAAATGTTGTGTCCTCTGCCAACCAGATTTAAAAGATCATTCACGTAGCTATTAGTAGGTATTACAAACACCACCGCCGGGCATGGGCAATATCCTGGAGCAAATCTTTGGGCAGTAGTTTTAGGCTCTTGAAAGCTGAACAAGCGAGACTTTGGGGTTACAGGAATATATATGTGATCATACATCTATGCATCTTCATATTTTAAAAGTCAATCCTGTTTATTAAAGTCGCACTCTTAATGCCGATTTTATATTATTTATGATTCTCATTTGGATTTCACAGAATCGCATTTTTGTTACAAGTGTTATATTTCCTATCTTTTTTTAACCTGCAATAAAAGAAAAAAAATCTTCTTATTTGCTAAGGTTACAGTGTTAGTTTAATTTTCATAGAAGCGGTGGAATATTTTGAAGTGAGTAACATTTACCAAGTCATTAGTTTTATGCAAACTAGGAAGGAAGATGAAAGAAAAAAAATTATCAATTATTTATAGATTGTTAAAATGTATCTTAGTGCACTGCTACTGTATAGAAATGACAATTAGCCAAACTTACCTTCTTTAATTAATAATGCATACATTATGCTCTTTGGGCAACTAATCACCAGCTCTACAAATTTGTTTGACACTGTTGAAGATACCTATCGCATGGGTTAAAAAAAGAACAATGCTCTCCCAGCTGCAGCCAACTTCCAGCCTTCTAGCAATGCTTGAAATGCAGTAGCAGTTCCAGGGAGCAAAATGGTGGTCCTTTAGCTTGACACTATGAATATGGCACCGAGCTGCAGAATGCTGCCTGCCGTGCCTTTGCCACCAAAGAATGCACACTTTATCTCAAACTGGTTGCTTATGGGCGAAAACCCTCAGTCTCTATCTCCTGTGTTAATTTCCATTATCTTACAGTGAGAAATTATTGCAGGTAAATTTGCTCTGTTGCCTTAAAGCTGCATTTATCATATCTTCTGAAATAAAATAGAAACATAGTTTGATGAAAGGATGGGCTGTGTGAAAACTGAACTGTTACCGAGAATCCGGGATGAATGGGCACCATGCTTACCACAGAGAATTCCAATCAAACCTGTGATTGCAGCAGTTTGTTGCCACGACTCTCTCAAAATTTATTTTTAATAAGATGTAAACATCTATCTGTAATATATTTAGAACAGAAGGAAAAGGACATTTTTTTTTTCAATTGCCTGCCTCTGAATCTCTTCATACTATCAGGATGGCAAACCCAGTCCCCTATTTTACCCATAATTCTGAGGTCAATGGCAGCCACTGGTAAGTTTGTAACTTTCACATATGCTACTGAATTAACATAAAGGCCTAGGCAATCTATTTCTCAGAGATACAAAAGCATAGTATCATACTGAGCAGTATACCCAAGTGGTCAACAGGCTTACTGACATTGGGACCAGGTAGACACTTGGCTGTCAACAATTTTGTCCCAGAGTCACACACACCACATCCAGATAGCAGCTTGTAGCATTTGGAAGGAAAAATAAGACTGGTGCGGCTCCCTCACATATGGTGTTTAACAGACTACACTTCCCATTTGCTCCTCCGAAAGGTGTGCATTTTCGAGGGATAATGCCAAGTGTTCTTTGTGCTATGGTGTCTTTGCATTGAAAGGTGATGTGTCTGACACATTTTGGCAGGCTACCGTGAAGAGCTTAAAATTTTTCCACTGACTTTTACTAAGACTTAAGAGAATAAGATTGTACTTTATCAAAGGTAATAATCTGGCTTTGGGGATGACAGGGTCATAGTTCTGGAGTGAACTGAGAAGATGGATTTTTATTGACGATATTCTTCACTCACTATCCCGTAAAATTTGTTTTGCTGCTTTTTTATTTAAATACATATGGACTAGTAGATCGCCCACCTAAGCAGGTTTATCATTTTAAGTAGGTTCTGAATTAGAGCTTTGAAATGTGGGTACAGTAAAACTAGAATGTGTCTTTCTTGTGAAATTCTCTCCTCTTTTTCAGCAGCTTTAAATGAAATGCAGAACAAGAGTCAGAATAAATGCAGGCGACTTTTCTCAGAAGCCTGAGAGAAGAACCAATTCTGTATGTAAACTGAAGGAAATCTTCATTTCTATCATGAACATGGGGTATATCCCCACCCACCATTTAGAAGGATTTCTGTTAGCCTTTTGTGAAAGATTGCTCTCATTTATTTAACTCATGCCACATGGCTTAGCTTTATAACCAGTATAGGATTTCTAGAGATTAAAAAAAATCCATTTTGTATCTATGGAAATACGAATCTGGAATTTAAGCCATAATTGCTGCAAGTTTTCCACATTATAGTATAAAATTGCGGGATTTATTAATGCTGGGCATACTTCAACAACCCCATGGTTTGCCCTGGTCAATGGTTACCTGTCAAAATGTGGTATCATTTTTTTAAAATATTGTATGTTACAGAGAAAAATAATGTGTGGATTTTTTTTCTCTGTTTTTGTTTGTTATAAGCAAAGTATTTACAATAATTTATGGAAAGTCTTGGAATTATAAATATTAAGGCATTGCCAAATGATTTAACTATCCCTCCATGGCAAATTGTCCTTAAACACTACCATTTTTTTTCTTTTTTCTTTTTTTATCATTTACTTGTGGACCAGCAACACTTGCAGGCTCTTGCCCCTGGCCTTCTGTGAGAATGTTAGTTAGCAATGCTCATAAAAACTCAATTCATCAATGTGAACATAATTTGCTATGAACAGAAAGCTCACAAAAGGGTGAATTTGTCAGATAGACAGGTGGCCTGAGATCTCTCCCTGATACTGAATGATATGAATAATAGATTCTGGTAAATGTATGCCAAGACTTGAGCTGTAAACACAGCTGCCTCCATTCCCTTCCAGAAAAACAGCTTCGAGGACGAAAGCACAGGAACCACGGTTCCACCTGAGGACCTAAGCTTGCACACACACACACACACACACACACACACACCCCTCATTCAAGAAATAAACAACCTCCATAAAAGAGGACAGAGTTAAAGGAATCTTCATGTTTTTCCCTCTCTACACGAAAGACATTTTACAGCTATCTTGGGCAGGGGAGACTAGATAGAGAAGAGAAAGAAGAGAAAGGAAATAGATTTTCCTAATGGTTCTGGTTCCATATTATTCAAATGTCTTATTTTATAAAATACACAAATCAACAGAGCTAATAAACTTTGCAATATTATAACTCCTGTTTTCTAATGAGCAAAAAGAAGAGAGCAGGTTGGCTCTATGCAGAAGCACTGTGCTTGAAATCATTCTAGTAATTCATGGCTATTTGTCTTATGGGTTATTAAGTATTTATTAAGGTTCACATGTAATGTAGCCTTTTCTCCAATTTATTCTGAACTTTAAAAATCTATTTTGCAAATTGTTTTCCAGGTAATGCACATACCCACTTAAGAGTTGAATCTCAGGATTTAGAAGATTCTGATTGAGTGCACTATATATTTTTTTTAGTCTTTATAGATACTGCTGCATATAGGTTGACCTATTCTGATAACATTTATAACTGACTGTCAACTGGCAAAGACATTGGATAAGTCTTAATACAGTAAAGTAGTATTTCTTAAAGTAGAATACACATATTATTGGGGGTATAAGAGACAAATTTAATCTTTATGTATTTATTTTAAAGAGTATTAAGAAAGCGTAACACTTAAAATGTATGCTTTTATGGACAGTATTACTTAGGATAAAGCTAAATATATTTAAGTATAAAAGTCATTTGGTTTTCAGAAAAATATTACTGAAAATATCATCAATGAAATTAGCATATAGATCAATGAAGTTTGGGAAACCTGACAACCTCATTTCAATCACCAAAATCACATAAAAGATCTTATCAAATATAATTAGAATCATAAGGCCACAGAACATAGAAGAATTGTGACATTTTTAGAGTTGGGATAGACCCTGGAATCCATTCTGTCCTATCCTCCCATTTTCATGGATGTAAAGGCTATGTTTTTCAGAGGAGTAAAGTGAATGACCAAGTCATCTATCTAGTAATGGACAAAAATGCAATTAAAAATCAGGGCTTGTCATAGACTAGTGGTCTTTGTCATTAGGAAGAAAGGAACAAGCAAATTTTGGCATCACATTCATTCACACTTGATTTCTAGAAGGAACACTGAATGTTCTCCTCTATAAAAGGTATTTTTTTTCTTGACTCTTTATTGACTAGAGAATCCCTAGGACTTCTTACTAATATTTATTATGGTTTTACCAGCATGCATACACTGAACATGAGTTAAATTTGATGTAGTGGATAGCAAGGCTCTCTTAAAGGAGAGTCAAAATAGAGGCAACCATATTCTTCTCCTTTTGAATTTTCAAAAGAATTAATATCGTCCTCTCTTTTTTCACACAACTTTTCCCTTTTCATTGCACATGAGTCATACATATTGTCTTTTCTCTGATGGCGTAGTAGAACTTTGCATGCAGAAACTACACCTTGTTCATCTTTGGTTTTTAAGTTTCTCATCTCTGTTTCTTCACAGGGTAAGTCCTCAATAACTTTGTTATGCACAAATGAATTCAATTCTTTGAATCCCTATTAATATCGCCTGATCTGTGACTCTATTACCTGCAAACATTATTTCATCTTGTCCAATAAAATTCAACCCATCAAATACTTAAAAACTTTACCAAGCACCTGGTTTAAATTAAATAATGTTCTAAGTACTATGAGTGACAGAGATAATGATTTTTAGTCTTAAGGACATATCAACTAGGAGGAGTGATATAACATGGACAAAATTAAATGCAAAGCACAGTAAAGAAATAGTATAAATTTCTATGGGGATTTGAAGAAGAAAAATGTAGCTGAGAGAATCCAGAAAGGCTGCATGGAAGTGGAGCTAAGGATTCCAATAATCAAGGAGTTTTGCTTCATTCCCTACTGCAGCGTCTAAAGATAAATACAGCAGTATGCGTTCCCTGATTTACCCACTGATTCTGGAGTCCAAACTTATGATTTAGTTACCGAGTACACCAACCATGTGTTTCAAAATTTCATGTTCACAATACAGAAATCTCTAGACAGGCTCATCAGGTTAAATTTCCTATTTCATTTTATTGCTTTATGAGTTTTGCCTAATTACTCAGTCAGCTGCTAATTTCTCAGCAGCACAGAGCCTGCTTGGGATTCTCTCTCTCTCCCTCTCTCTCTCTCTGTCCCTCCCCTACCTGTGCTGTCTCTCAAAATAATAAGCTTTAAATAAAAATTTAAAAAGTCTTAAAAAAGAAGAATTTTGTCTAGCTGGTAGACTGGGTCTCCACCGCTTTCAGCGGCTCTGAGTTAACTTTATTTTTATTTTATTTTATTTTTTAAACATCTTTTTAAAAAAATTTTAATGTTTATTTATTTTTGAAAGACAGACAGATCTTGAGAAGGAGAGGGGCAGTGAGAGAGGGAGACACAGAATCTGAAACAAGCTCTAGGCTCCAAGCTGTCAGCACAGAAGCTGACACAGGGCTCAAACCCACGAACCAAGAAATCATGACCTGAGCTGGAGTCGGATGTTTAACCGACTGAGCCACCCAGGCGCCCTGAGTTAACTTTAAAATCACTGGAACCATAAGGATTAATGAAACAACGAAACAGATAACTCCTGGAACCATGTTTTTTAGTGGAAGTAAAATTGAGGTAAAATTCATACAGTTAAATGCGCAAATCTTAAATGTACAATCTGATTAACTTTGACAAATGTATGCACTCACGTAACCAACAACTTAATTGAATTAGAACAATGTATAGCACATTTTCTCACCATCGAAACTTCTATCTTTCCAGTCAATCTTCTACTCCCTCATATGCAACCATTATTCTGATTATAATAGAGTCAGTCATAATAGATTAATTTGGCTTGTTCTTGAACTTCATGTAAATGGAATCATGTAGGTATATACGCTTTTCTGTCTGAACTCTTTTTCTCAAGGAAATTTTTAAGATTCATTTTCTTGTGTGTGTAGTTCTTTTTACATGCTTAATAGTATTTCATTATGTGATCTATTGACAGAGTCTCCTTTTGATGAACGTGTGAGTCATTTTAAAGTTTTGGCTATAGTAAAAAAATTTTTGGATTCTTGTACAAGTTTTTTTGTTGATTATTGCTGTTGGGTACATAAGTAGTACAATTTTTGAGTCATAGGTAGGAATATGTTCAATTTTTAAGAATGCCTAACATTTTTCAAAAATTATTATATCATTTTATGTTCTCCTCAGTAATGTGCAAGAATTCTAGTTGCTATATTTACCAATATTTAGGATTATTAGCCTTTCAAATCTTAGCCATTCTGATTGGTTAAAGTTGTATTCCATTGTGGTTTTAATTTGCATTTCTTCGATGACCTGACTGTTAATGTCAATATACCTTTCATGTTTTTGGATGTTTATCGACCATTTGTATATCTTCTTTTGTGAAGATCTGTTCAAATATTCTGTCCATTTTTTTATAGGGTTGTTTGTTGTCTTCTTGATTTGTAAGATATTTGTATATCCTGCATTTATATACATAAGGCCTTTGTCAGATATATGTGTTATGAGCATTCCCCCCCCCCCAATTTGTGGCTTGCTTTTTGTTTTCTTAATGGTGACTTTTATAAAGTTCAGTACAAATTTTTCTTTTAAGGTTATTAATTTCTGTCTTGTCTAAAAAAATCTTTGCCAAGGAGCACCTGCCTGGGATGATGGGATGAATGCCAACTATTGATCACAAGGTTATGGGTTCAAGCCCACGTTTGGTAGAGATTACTTAAAAAAATAAAATAAAAACATCTTTGCCTACTTCCCAGGTCTTGAAGGTATTCTACAATATGTAGCTAAGTAGACTTGGATGTTACCTTTAAGTCTATGATCAATCTCAAATTAATTTTGTGGACGTGAGGTAGGAACCAAAGGTTTTGTTTATTTTTCATTTCCTAATCAACCGCTCTAGTTCTATTTGTTGAAAATACTTTCTTTCCTTCTTTCCCATGGATTTTTTTTCTTCTTTTCAAGATTATGTTGACTGTTCTATGCTGTTTTCATTTCCATATTAATTTTAGAATCACCATATCAATGCCTACAAAAATGTTGAAAATTTGATTGTGTTGAATATGTAGATCGATTTGAGTAGATTTGACTTCTTTTTTTTAATAGGCTTTATTTTATTTTTTAATGTTTATTTATTTTTGAGAGAGAGAGAGAGAGAGAGTGAGCAGGGGAGGTGGACAGAAATAGGAAAACACAGAATCTGAAGCAGTTTCCAGGCTCTGAGCTCTCAGCATGAGTCCAACGTGGGGCTCGAACTCACAGACCATGAGACATGCCCTGAGCTGAAGTTGGAAGCTTAATTGACTGAGCCACCCAGGCACTCTGAGTAGAATTGACTTCTTACCTATATTGGATATTCTAATCCATGAGCATGGTATATATTCCACTATTCATTTAGGTCTTTCAAATTTCTCTCAACAATGTTTTGGAATTTTTGAATATTTTTTAATTTAAATCCTTAAAATTTCAATTTATAACTGTTTGTTGCTTGCTTGCATACACATATTTAATTGTTTTTTCTTTACTTATCTTTTTTTTTAAATGTTCATTTATTTTTGAGAGAGAGAGAGAGAGAGAGAGAGAGAGACAAAAGTGCAAGTGGGGGAGGAGCAGAGAGAGGGATGCTCCAAAGAATGCTCCAGGTTCTGAGCTGTCTGCACAGAGCCTGATGTGGGGCTTGAACTCACGAACCATGAGATCATGACCTAAGAAGAAGTCGGATGCTTAACTGCCTGAGCCACCCAGGCGCCCCTACTGATCTTGATCATATGATTTTTTTTTTATAAATTTGCTTATTATTTCCAGTAATAATAGTTTTTTTAATAGATTCCTTAGCATTTTCTATGCAAATAATAATGTCATTTGTGAGTTATTGTTCCAAGCTTCTTTTTTTTTTTTTTTTACTATAATACTGGCTAGGAAATTTTGATCAATTTTGAATAAAAATCGCAAGATACTGAACTGATTTTTTAAAAGCAGTTTAAAGATGCTTTACCTTAGTTTTTAGTGAGAAATTAGTCACAATTCACAAAGTTTCCATATATGCATAAATTATATTTTAATTTCTATGTAAACTTAAATTTTTTTTATTTCCATCTTTGGTTTTAAGTTTGTTATTTATTATTATTTAAAAAAATGTTTATTTTTGAGAGAGAGAGAGAGTGCAAACTGGGGAGAGCAAAGAGAGAGAGAAAGAGACAGAGAATCCGAAGCTGGCTCCAGGTCCTGAGCTGTCAGCACAGAGCCCGATGCAGGGCTCAAACTCACAAATTGTGAGATCATGACCTGAGCCAAAGTCAAAGGCTTAACCAACTGAACCACCGAGGCGCCCCTGGTTGTGAGTTTAAATTTGTTGTTTAGGGTTTTTGCTTTTCTTTCATATATTTTCTGCTTAATATTTGCTGAAGTTTCTAGATTTATAAGTTGAAGTTTTCGTCAAATTTGGGATATTTAGGTCATTTCCCCCAAATATATATGTAAAATAGATAGAATATCTATAATAGATAATATCTATTATCTGTCTTCAAGTTCACTAATGCTTTATATTGTAAATATCTTTCTATTGATAAGTGCATTTAGTAAAAATGTTTTTACTTCAGATGCTGACTTTTCAGTTCTAGAACTTCTATTAGGTCCTTTCTTTTCTTTTCCTTTCCTTTCCTTCTCTCTCTTTTTTTTTTCTACATTTCTATGCTGAGGTTTTCAATCTGTTGACTCAATAAGGATATGTTTTCCTTAAGTCTTTGAATATATTTATAATAGCTAGTTTAAAATCCTTGTTTGCTAATTTTACTGTCATGGTCATCTTAACTTCTGTTTCTGTTGTCTGCTTTTTTCTTGATTGTGGGCCATATCTTTTGCTTCTTTACATCTCTAGCAATCTCCATTGTATCACTATGGATGATGATATATTGTAGGCAATCTGGATTATGTTGTCTTTCTTTAATGAGTTTAAGTTTTTATGAAAAGTAACTAAATTCTTGTCAGATACTTTTGGTCTTGTGAGGCTTTGTTATTTATATGTTAGGGTAAGCCTGTTTCACTTTTGAACACAATTCTAGGTCTTATTAGATAGTTGCAGGCTTTCTGAGGTGTCACTTAAAATTTAAAATTGCTCAGAGAGATTTCTGTACTCTGGAAACTGAAACTCCAGTGTTTCTCAGTATCGTAAGACTTCTGTTATCTTGCTTCAGTTTCGACCCTGAACCAGGGTATCTCTGTTAGACCTCATGGGGATTTTTTGCACACGTAGCACGGCTCTTAGGCACACACATACAGTGAATCGACAGATAAACTTCTGGAAGCCCCCTTTTCAAGGCTCCTTTTCTCAAACCAGCCTCCATAAATTCCAGCCAATTTAGCAGTCCTGAATTTTGGCTTCTGCCTCTTCAGCGGAACAACACTACTATTCTTTTTGGTCTCCATTTCCCTATGCAGCAACATCAATGTGTATCCAAATACAAAGCCAGAGCAATCATGAGGTTCATTTCGCGCAATTCCCTTCTTTTATTTTTCAATATCTTAAGGCCTCTTAGATTTTGTCAAATTGTACAGTTGTCTAGAATGGGAGGGAAAATTCATTAGCAGTTATTCCATTATGGAATAGCTCAAAGTTTCAGGAATCAAAGAAAAAGTAGGAATGCAAAATAACTTCTTGATATGTGTGTGTTCAACTTAGAGCTTAAACCAACTCTAAATTATGTGTTTTACCACTGCCCTTGGATATTTCTACTGTAGGCAAAGCAAATGAATGTAGATATTAATTGAACTTATTCTCACACTGGAACATTAAAGGGTACTGTGGCAAGTGGAAGAACACCCAATCTCATAAAAAAAGTATTCTGCCTTATTGGCTCAGCATTTCCTTCATTTCCTGAATCAGTGGGGCTAAGTTGAGGTTCATACCCTTTTTATTAAATAAAGTGTTTTTTAGCTTCACTTTGATTTTTGACACAAAAATACCAGTTTGCACTAAAGTCAATGTCAAGCAAGTCTATTGAATACTATATCTGAACTTTTCAGTTCTTCTTGGCCCAAATTACTCTATCATTTCTTATACCTCTTCTGAAATGAAAATCTAATCCGTTCCAAATATGCTCTGCATCTCCCTTTATTTATGTAAAATACTATCTTTATTAGAGCAGACATGGCATGGCCTAGGTTTTAACTACTGTTATATTAATAAAAATTATTAACGGGCTTTTCATATCATGAAGTACACACTATTTGTCTGTGGTATATTTAAAACTTTTTAGAAAGTCTCTATCATGGGGACCTGAATAGCTCAGTAATGATAATTCTCTTCTTCAGTTGGTGGTATAAGAGCAGAATGTCAGCCTGAATTCACACTAAACAACTAGTCTGAATTTACCTATATAAATATTCTACCTATATTTAAGCAAATACCTAAAGAAAATCAAAGCATTCCAAATAAAGTCTTAGAAGGCAATTGAATATACTGCATCGTTAAGTCTTTAAAGATTATATAGAAATAAGAATAAATGACAGACAACCTGATTTCACAGATCTACCCCCAGCTAAACAAACCGAAGGCATGGCTGTATAATAATAATGGCTGACCATAGATCATTACTGAAGCAAACTACTTGACTTTATTATTATTTTTTTTGTCATCACTATTTTAATGGGACACCTGTAAATTTGTCATTTGTTTAAATACCCCCAAATTTTGCTAGGACCCCCTCTAGTATAATCTTATTTAAGATATACATAAAATGGGGGCACCTGGGTGGCTCAGTCAGTTAAGCGTCTGACTTCAGCTCAGGTCATGATCTCACACTATGTGGGTTCAAGCCCTGTGTTGGGCCCTGTGCTGACAGCTCAGAGCCTGGACCCTGCTTCAGATTTTGTGTTTCCTTCTGCCTCTGCCCCTCCCCTGCTTGTGCTGTCTCTCTGTCTCTCTCTCAGAAATAAGTAAACATTAAATTTTTTAAAAAAATATCCATAAATATGAAGTTCTTGGTCAAATCAATAATCCTTTACTTTTGTCATTAAAGGCAAAATTATCTTCTAAATCAGGAATGATGCATTGCAGCCAACTGCTCTGATATGTCAAAAAGATCCACATTCCAAGGAGCTACTCCTTAGAGTAGCCACTGTGTTCAAAATGACACATTCCAAGGAGCTACTCCTTCCAGTAGCCACTCAAGTAGAAATATTCGGAGCACCACACGTGTATATCTGGAAGCAAATCCCCCACTGCTATGAGGAAACTAGTTCATAAAGCCTTAACTTTTGAATGACTGAACCAAAATAGTAGTTTCACAAAAGGACCCTTCACAGCAAAACCTAAAGCTGTGTCTTCATTGCATTATATTGTATGAACATTGCTCATAGAAACGTTCAAATATTGTTCAACTGGTAACATAAACTATTTTATTTAGCTTTCTGACACATCGTTCTCTCAGTAGGCATGCCATTAACACACCGTTCTCAAAGAAAATTTAGTTGTAGAAAGGAGGCAGTGTAGTTAAAGCCAGAACAAATGAGTATTCCTGAGAGTTCTTTTCTGGTTATTTCTGCCAATGGTTTCCTTTGGCCTAGACCTGATGTTTTACTCCAGTTAACCCATTCTTTTTAGTGAGTCAGGTCAATTTATCTGCTGGTTAAATGGAGATAATATATATGTTCATCTTTAGACACCTACAATGTGCAAAATAATTATTTTAAAATAATACAAATAGTTTGAAATACATAAATCAATTTATTTAGATTTCATTGATAGGACAGGGAATATGTTTGAAGATATAAGATGGGAGATGTAATTGTGGCCCAGAAAGAAATATGGTTGTAAGATGAACTTGAAAGGTGATGTGATCACCACCAACAACCAAACAGTGCAAATAGCAGGAGGCCCACAAAGGGTTCTGGTCTCCATTGACCTGTTGGAACCCTCGCTGTGTGCAGACTGTTAAAACTATGAAATCTGGAGTGTGCTGGTCTATGGAATAGGCAGGGGCAGGCAGAAGCCACCCTCATGTGTATCCTTGATTTTGTGTCCTTCGCACTGCCTTTCTGCTGGTCTGGTAGGTGGTGTGACAGAGAAAGCAAACTCAAACTGATGGGAGCCATCAGTCTCACTAATTTTCAAACCCAGGTTTTGTCATCTTCCAATAGAAGGTATTAAACATATTACACAGAAAACATGTTGATACCAAGAATACAGTAGCGCTAGAAACACAGAGAAAGAGGTGAGGTCTTTGCACGACGAGAGGGAAAAAAAGTAGGCGATGTAAATAAAGAAAGCTGTAATGAGGTGGAAGGCAGAGGCAGCGTTTGCTCTAAGAACCTTAAGAAACAAGAAGGGCCTTTTTAGGCAGAGCCTTATTCCGAGTTCTCAAGTCTCTTCCATTGATCATGGAATGCTTAACTGCCACCAGTGGGCTCAGTTCCTCCCTGGTGTCCAAGGTCTGCCCTGACCTTAAAGTGAGCATTTAAGACACGCTAGCCTACATCCATATGTGCGACCTAAATGGCATGTCACCTTTGCCTCTTGTCCCGACCGAAGTTTAATTTCGGTGTGATACATTGGACTTCCACTTGGTCCTTTTTTGCCTGAATCTTCATGCTGGTCACGAGATCAGATATATTCTGGGTCCTTCTAGTGACTGGAGCCCTGTCGTCCTCTTGCTGTCAGTTGTTTGTGTGAATTATAAAATATAACTTAAACTTAGATTTACTCTTATGGCTTCATGTGATATATGTCTCCTGATGGAGACATAAAGGCCTGCTGGACTAAAGCCTGTTAGTGCAGAAGAGGTTAAGTCTTCGGATCATGAAACCAGAGAGACCTGGATTTCAATCTCAGGTCTGGAAAGTACTAGTGGTCTGACCTCGGACAAGACCTTGAACTAATTACATACATTTCCTAAGTGTTAGTTTCCTTATTTTTTAAATAGGGAGAACGACAGGTGCCTCATTGCATTGTGTAAGTTACATTGACTTTATACAAAGCCTTTAGCACAGTTTTGGTATCTGGCTGGTGTTCAACAAGTCATGGTTGCTCTTCTCACTACTATTTGGATTTCCAAATGGTACCTACACTGTGTCTATCTTCAAATTTTGACCCATTACATATTAAGTTTAGTTTGATCAGTCATTCAACCTCGTGTATTCCAGACACTGTTCTGGGCATTAGTCTGGGTTTCTCTCACGGGGCTCCACCCTGGTATAGGTAACAGAGTTATATCCAACTATGCTCTAAGACAGGAGACATGGGAGAGGCAGTGCAGTTTAATGGCTAAAGAAGCTGGCTTTGGCACCACATTGTCTAGGTTTGAATGCCGGTCCCTCCACTGAGTAAACTAAGAAAACTTTTCCTATACTTCAAATTTTTTTCTATTCTGTAAACTAGAGATGATGATGGTACCTATTCTAGGATTGCTGCAACACTTAAATTAACAGTATGCTTAGATTAGTACTTGGCACATAATAAATGCTCAATAAATGTTAGTTATAATTTAAATTTTAAGGTCTAAACTCAGGGATCTGGGGCTTATTAGAAATTTATGTTTTAAACTTAGCTGTTGATTCCAATATCCAAAAACAATTAAAATTCTGATTGTTTCATAGAGGAGAGAAAACTATATGGGAAATTATAGCTTATTCCTGTATGAATTTAATTATTCTCTTCTCCTTCCTCTTTAGGAAGTGCTACTGGAATCAAATTTTGTGTTGTAAACTGGAATGATTCTGTGGCCCTCTGTGGCCTGTATCCTAGAATTTAAGGAATTGTCTATGTATTCGGCTTCAAATTGAAAGTTGGAATTGTTCTTCAAAGAATTGGAATAACGGTGACTTGAACCACAAGTGCATCAGATCTCTGGGCTTCTCTAAGACAAAAATAACTGACAGATCAACAGCAGAAAAAGGAACAGGGTGACTTATTCAGAGTTAGATGGCCATGTAGGCTGCACAAACAGGAAGAGTCAGAATACAGACTTGTCAAACAGCAGATTGCGCCTGCAAACAAAGGACCTAGTTTAAGGGCATGGGGTTTTAGAAAGGAATGCTAGTCTCTCATTTGTCTTTTCAGCTGGATCTGCATACATGGGTAATATCACCACAATCAACGATGTCATCTTTGAATAGGGAGGAATAGAGACTCACACAGAGTTTGCACCAGGGAGATCGTACACACAGATGAACAATTCATTAGTCATTCAGAACGCAAAGCTGTCGCCAAATTTTGCTCTGTATGCTAAACACAATACAATGATTGAAAATAAAAAGAAAATAGAATCAAGACAGTGAGGAAACCTTTTAGGAGGCGATGGGAATGTCACATCAACATATTGTCAAGATTCAGATGAATATTTCCACAGTATTTTCCATCCTATGAGATTTGAAAGTTAGCCTGCATATAGGTTTAACAGTGTTAACTATTCTCCATTCCAATATCACTCAATCTACAAAGCACGCCTAAAACCGTTTTTGCTTCTCGTCACTGTTTTTTTTCTTTTCTGAACCTTTATTATGATTTATTCCAAATTATGATAAATTGCATTGTCTTGAAGATTTAATCAGCATGCCTCTGTTGTGCACGTACTTTCAAAGTAGTTATTATTGATAATTGTATTTTCATGATAAAATACAGAGTCCTTAAGTGGGTAGTGTCTTTCTTTTGCATGCTTGTACCTCTCCTTATCTCCTCCTACTTCTCTATTCATAGCTGACATTGATGACACATTTGTTATTTCATTAATTTCTGCAAGGACAATGCAGGATTTCAAGTATTTATCATTTAAGCAATGTGATATCCTATTTGACATGTGGGGTAGGCAGAATAAGGGACCTTGAAAGATGCCTATGTTCTAACCCAAGGAACCTATGCGTATGTTATCTTCACAGCAAAAAAGACTTCGCAGACAGGATTCAATTAACGACCTTGTGATGAGGAGATTATCCTGGATTACCTGGGCGGGGCCTATCTAATCACACTGTTTCTTAAAAACAGAGATTTCCTGGTTGTGTGTGGTCAGAGGGAAATGGTGAGTATGGAGAAATATTCTGAGAGACGTAACATTGCTATGTTTTGCTGGTTCTGAAGATAGAGGTAGGGAGCCATGAGCCAAGGAATGTAGGCTTTCAGAAGCTGGGAAAGGCCAGAAAATGAATTCTTCCCTGGAGTATTCAGAAGGGAACACAGACCCTCCAGGACCTTGATTTTAACCCATTGAGACCTTGTTGGACTTCTAAGCAAGCTACAGAACTGTAAGAAAACAAGTGATTAAGTTTATGATAACTTTTTGTGGCAGCAATACAAAATGAATACAATGTGGGACGAAATAAAATTTGGACACATCCCTATGCTATTGGCTGTTCATCACAAGTACTCCTAGATAAGAGGTCAGGGACTAGGAGATTTCTTTCAAGGAAACATACAGTAGGCTTCTATCATTTTCTATCTGTGACCATGTAGTGCTGACTTTTGTAATTTAACATTCTTGTACTAAAATACAAGTAACTCCAGTGGGGGTGCATCACACGTACAGTTCACTGGAATTCATGCAGATCTATCTGTAAACGATTGATTTCCTGAGATCTTCCCCTTGTAATTCGTAAGCTGTATGTTTTAAGGCCGATTCTTATTCTTATAATTTTTTATAAAGTCCTCTCTTTTTTCAGATGTCAGTTCTTGTCTCTGTGAAACCACAAACCATGCTTTAACTTCTCAGGGTAAAGATCTCTTTCCTGGTTCCTAAGATGCTGTCCAGAAATATGTAACTTTGAAACTTGGTTGAAAGTAATAATAGGAAAATCATCTATTTTCGTAAACAGAATTGATATCCCCATTGGCTCTCCTAGAATTCTGTAGATTGAATTACAGGTTGGAAGAGACATTTAAGAGTTAGAGAATTATACAATGTAGAGGAAGGAGGGTGAAAGTACTAGGTATAATTTTGAAAACAGGATCAAGTGAATGTTAAGTAACAGGTTTTACACAGAAGAAAGTTTGAATATAGTAGTTAGCAAGGAGGCACTGAGGGCCCCACCATTCCAGGTTGTGAAGTTTGCAATTATTCTTGTCACATGGCGGCAAAAAATTTGGTTAGACTCCAATCTGTTATATTTTGGAACCACAGGCACAGACCATGTTGGTTTGTGTTGACTATTTCTAATGTCCTTCCATAAGAAGAATACCCATTTAAGGTGATGGGCATTGAGGAGGGCACTTGTTGGGATGATCACTGGGTGTTATATGCATGCAATGAATCATGGGAATCTATCCCCAAAACCAAGAGCACACTGTACACATTGTATGTTAGCCAACTTGCTAATAAATTATATTAAAAATAAATAAAATAAAATAAAATAAAATAAAATAAAATAAAATAAAAAAGAAGAATGCCCATTTACTCCTTCACTTTCTCTTGAGGACTGTTCTAAGAGGAAGATAGCATCAATTAAATAGAGCACCGAGCACCAGAGGAATGGGCACAATACAGAAGCTTATTGCTGAGAGACTGAAATTTCCAGCATATGATCATAAAAGATCTCTAGAATTATTGAAAGCTGATACAAATGACAAAACGACAACAACAACGAATAAACCAGAAGTGTTAACTTTTGAGAGATTTATTACCAAATAAACCTACACCTGACTGGAAGGACAGCAACTCCTTAAGATTTCCCTGGGTCTCTGGGGGTGAAGATGCTGATAAAGGCTGTCCTTCACCATACCTTTCTCAGTTGTGACCATGTAAGACAAAGTTAAGTGAGATGTTTTCCAGAAAGTAGAATCAGGAGATGCCAGGCTGGTTGACTCCCAGTCACCCCACAGCCAGGGCATGGAACTCACACTCTTCCTGCTCCACAGAATACCACACATCCTCTGGACCAAGAACCACCATGTGCTTTCCATTGTTTACTTTTATAAATAGAAACATTGGTTGGAGTTAGCCCTTCTTTCCTTACTCTTGCATAGTAAATGCTTTGGTGGCAGATAGCTATCTGTTACTTAGCGAAGTCACATTATACCGGCAAAAGAGATTTTAGCACAAATCTCAGATTCCTGGAACCAGCTACAGTTGCTCTATGTGACTTCAGAGAGGAGTGAGTGGTTTCAAACAGGTATGAGAGTTTCGAAGGTAACAGAGGCTGTCACGTGAGTGTTGAGTCGGTGAGTTGGACTGAAGATACCACTGACTGCCTATCTGAAGTCCATCCAATGCTCCTTCTTTGAAACAGAATTCTATTGTTCAGGGATCTATTATATGACTCATCATTTGCAGATCCCAGGCTTGATCTGGCATTCAACCTTGCTTAATCCAAGTCGATGCAATTTCCTGGCTATATTAAGAAATAGGTATGTGATTAAAAAATCAAATAAATTAGGTGAAAGGAAATTGTTGCTCAGATTTCTGGCAAATGTGCTCCTCTACTTCTCACCAGACATAACAGAGGAAGGACATGGTTTGTGTGGTTACTGGTGGTCATCCTGCACAATGAGAGCAAGGAGCATTAGGATGAAGCCAGCTCTGTGCATGGCAGAAAAGCTTTAGAATGGGCCTGGGTCCGTGATTCCATCTTTGAATCCCTGTATCAACAAATCCTTTAATTCACTCTATCTCAAGTAACCCTTTCTAGTGACTTGAGCCAGTACATTTCCTCATTGCTTTGAGATGATTTTCTGTTGATCCAGCCAAATACAATCCAGCTGACAGAGTATTTGATAGTGATATAGGAATATTTAAGTTACTCAGTAATTTACAGTAGAGAATAATTAGAATAGTAGAGAGTACAGACTTTTGAGCCAAATAGACCTGAAATTCCACCCTGCTTTGTCCATTACTGCCTATTCTTGTCTTCTCGGAACTCTAGTCTTAAACTGGTACAATGAAGACAATTAACCTACCTTAAAAGATAGGTTATGAGATAACACACATAGAATTCCTGTCATGAAGTAGGTGTTCAATAATTATATGCATTGTTTTAGTGGCCAGAGGGAAAAATTGTTTGAGATCCCTCAGGGGTGCCTGGGTGGCTAAGTCAGTTAAGCGTCTGACTCTTGATTTCTGCTCAGGTCACGATCTCACAGTCGTGGGATCAAGCCCCGAGTCGGGCTCCACATTGAGTGTGGAGTCTACTTAAGATTCTCTCTCTCTCCTGCTCCCTCTGCCACTCTCTCACTAACATGCATGCCTATTCTATCTCTCTCTCAAAATAAATAAATATGTTTTAAAAAAGACCCTCTGGTGAGAATTTCTACATAGGAAGGTAGCACAAGAGGAATAGGACAATCTAAAAAAGGAAATTATGAGAAGACAATTGCAAATGATTCTGGTGAGAAAGAAAAGGAGCAGTTAGCTAAAGGCACTGATGTGACCGCACAGGGATATGTTCCATGAACTCAGATGTTTCCTCAAAAATGTATATTTAAATTTTTTAATGCTTATTTATTTTTGAGAGAGAGAGAGAGAGAGAGAGAGACCAGGGGAGGGGCAGACAGAGAGGGAGACACAGAATCTGAAGCAGGCTCCAGACACTACACTGTCAGCACAGAGATGGACACAGGGCTCGAACTCAAGAACTGTGAGATTATGACCTGAACCGGAATCGGACACTTAACCAACTGAGCCGCCCAGGTGCCCCAAAAATGTATATTTAAAGAGAGAAGAAAAGTCTTACAACTAAGAATGGATATAAAAGAGAAGTGCCAAACTGAAAAGAACGAAATCAGAAGAGTTGAGGCACTGAAAGAAAATCAGCTTAAGACTCATGATTATATCCCATGCCACAATAATGATAAGAAATCAATGAGACACATGTAGAGACTCTATGATCATAGTTAAAGATGACAAAGAGAAAGTAAGACCGTTAAAAAACTGAACGGAGCAACAAGCCACATAATATGCACAATATGAATGGGATGACCAAAGAGCAAAATCATAGTCTACCCATTTTTCAAGGTAAATGTTAATTCTAGGAAATTTTAAATTATACTTTGAAACTTCACAGGCCAGATTGACTTGATTGTTACCTAGTTATAAGAAATGTAATAAAATAAAATATCAGATAAATTTGATTCCCTTCAACCTGAATTAGTGATAAATTTCAGAGAGAAGTCATGGCAGTATAAATGGATAACTGCTCTTTATCTTGAGGTATGTATTAGGAACATGCTATGTTTCTATACAAGCATGCTATTCACAGTTTACTTCAGGGCACAGACACTACTTTTAACAATCTTTGATTGACTTTAAATTCTAAAAATGTTTACCAGTGATTATGCTCATAGATAATATCCCCCCTGACACACACACACACATACACACACACTGGTGAATATGTCCTAAGTTCTCCTTGTCTGTCAGAAATAAAAGTCTGAGAGGAGGCTTTCGTTGTCAAGGCTGAACTCAGGTCTGACCCAGTTAAATCTCCTCGAGAGAAGCAGAAGGACTCTGACTCCATAGGCCAGGAGAGAACACTACTTTCCCACCTAGGAGGTCTTTGGAAAGAATTCACCTTCAGGTGAACTGCTTTTAGAAAGTACTTTTCAGTTACCTGCCCCCAGAGTGAAGTTCAAAAGAAAAGGGAGTAGAATGTTCTCAATCAAGATCTCTGGGCTGTGGTGTTTTCTACCACTGGAGAGTAGGTTGATTCTGAACATTATCACCTTCAGGAATAGGAAACAGTCATTTCTTTACCCAGACAGGCTTTTAATCTTGGAACAAGAGGCCTAGAAAAGCTATTCTCACAGAAGGCTTTTCTTGCTTTTACAAACACAATCAAATTGGTTCCAGTGGAGTGGAATATAAGGAAGGGCACCTTTTCTACTTCTACACAAGTAATTGGACTAGCCTAATTAGATTGTCCAAGTGTTTAGATAGCATGGTGATGGGCACTTTATAAATGCTGTATATAGCCAAACTGGGAGCATCCCTTGTGACAGTAAGTCATACAGTTATCTCTGGTAGGTTAGCAAGATAAAAGCCAAATGCTTTTGCTATATTCCATAATATTTATTGATAGTTATTTATGTTGACACTTACAGCCATTTGTGGTGTCTTTCTACCCTAGACCTGTGGGTATTGTGGTCAAAGATGACTTCTGCAGACAAAGACATCATCTTGTATATGCAAGGTAAGCATCATTGTGGATTCCACACAATAACTAAGAAAACTATTATAACTTATAAACAACTGCCAACCAGAAATCAAGCTGCACTTAATCAGTTCAGAATTAGAACATGCTTAAAGCAGACCTGCAGTGAGTGAAAAACCACATATTGCATAGAAGTTAATGGTCTTTGGTCCTAGAAGAAAACCAAATGATACTCGCCAGTTGTTACAATAAATTCAGAAAATAGCCACACTGAATGCTGAGTTGCTTTGCTTTTTCCTTCTCAAAGTTTTTCCTGCTTCACCTGTCAAGCTGGGCATCCTCAATGAGAATGACTGCAGGGAAAGAGAATGAAACTGCTGATTTATATAAGCAGGAAGAAACGAGTTCATATTTTCAGTCTATGTACTTACTTCTTCCAAGCTGGATAGTAAGCTATGATGTTTTTCTTAAAAGTTTGGAAAGTCTTTCACACCACCAGGCAGTTACATAGCATGGTAAGGCAGTGATATGTAAAAGCTAAAACCTTGCTCCTGAAATCAACATTTGATGAAAGGGAAACGAACACTTCACAATGTGAGGCTTCAGGACAGAAAGTACACGGTATGCTATCAATGCTTACAATAACATTTACAATAACCTTATTATCTGAGTAGCATACCCATTTTAAAGCTGAGAACATTGACAATGTTTCACAGCATGTAGCAAGGCCCACATCTGAACCCAGTTGGCCTGATTCCAAGGTTCATCCTCTTTTCATAACATCGTATTTTACTTTTTCCTCAAAATGCTGTCATGGGGAAATATGTTACTACCTTAACCATGAGTTTTTCAGAACAGTTAATTAATTAGAGCATCATTGGATAAAATCAAAATATAGATGGCGGTAACAAGTAAGGTGGGAAGAAAAGAGATTTATAATAAAAACACCTGGGTTCAGATCTTGAGGTTGACAGTTTTAACTTGTCATCTTAACTTCTTGAGTCTTCATGTATTTATGAAAAAAAAAATGAATGTGCTTACAATACTTATTTCTAGAGTGGACAGCCAAAAAATAGTGACAGAGAGAGAGAGAGAGAGAGAGAGAGATTTTAAAATACTTTGGGGGAAGTATGTGATACATTTTAGAATAATTTTTATCAAAAGGACTAACATAAAAATATTTTATACGTAAGGGGTGTTTCACTTATTGGGAAGTTGCTTATGTGAATCTATTGTACCTATTTTGGCTGAATCAGTGGTATATGGATAACAAAATGTGTATGTATATTATGCTTTTCTCATTTCTTTTTTTTTTTTTAAATTTTTTTTTCCACGTTTATTTATTTTTGGGACAGAGAGAGACAGAGCATGAACGGGGGAGGGGCAGAGAGAGAGGGAGACACAGAATCAGAAACAGGCTCCAGGCTCTGAGCCATCAGCCCAGAGCCCGACGCGGGGCTCGAACTCACGGACCGTGAGATCGTGACCTGGCTGAAGTCGGACGCTTAACCGACTGCGCCACCCAGGCGCCCCTCTCATTTCTTTTTAAGTAAGCTATGGCAACCTCATTGAGAATGACTTCAAGGAAAAGGAATCAAAGTGATGATTTATATAGGTAACAAATGGGCACCTTTTTGAAATGTGTAAAGGCTTCTCTTACTCCATTATTTTCAGTGTTACTTAATGGCACATATCTAACAAATTACCCAAACTATAATTCTGAGAATATGTTCTGCTTCCTTTTTTCTCTCATTCTTTACATATAATTTCCCTTCATTCTATGCTGTAAGTATTCAAACAAATTCTGAAGTTTCTACTCCCTAAATACTCCTTAAATAACCAATGGTTCCTTAACTGTCTCCCCATTCCCAGTATTCCTTTGTCCACTATCTTCCATGCCATAAATACACATGTCACCCTGCAAATCTCAGTGTATGATGCACTTGTTTAAAATCTTCAGTGGTTTTTGGAGTGCCCTAAGGACAAAAGCCGGATTCCATGGTAAATGATAGAAAACCTTTCTGAATATGGTAAGTGACTATGTTAATTCATTCATAACACGTTCAAAACGTAATTTTTGAGCACCTACCATGTGCCAGGTACTGTGCTCTGTTCTACTGCTATGGAAGTGAAAAAAACAGATGTTAAACAACCACTTGCCCCTAACTATATAAGCAAAATTAATGTAAATATCATGAATGAAGGAAAGGATTAGGGTTAGGGGATGCTAACCCAGTCTGGGGGAAAATTATTACTCCCTGAGGATGTCCTATGTCTTACCTCTTTTATTTCACATTTCTCAAATTCTAATCAGTTTCCTAAATATTTGTATTCCCTTTGAGGCATCCTTCCTTTGTCCCTTAGAATGATTTTGAAAACATCATGGAAAACACTTATTACTAAACAGGAATGAAAGAGGTGATAGGACTATAGATTCTATAGACAATCAAAGAACAATAATAAACCATGGAAAATGTATTCCAATATACTCAACAAATTAGATGAAATAGAGAAATTCCTTAATAGATCACATCTACCAACAGTCACTCAGGAAAAATTAAGATAACCCGAATAGTCCTGTATCTAGGAAAGAAGTTGAATTTTGAGTCAAAACTTTCTCACAAAATTGAAGCTAAGGGAACAGGTTTCAGTTCCTTCTACTAGGGTGAGCATTATCTTGATAGCAAAAAACAAAACCATGCAAATATATTACAAAGGGGGAAAAACTTAAAGAATTATATCTTTTATGAATGTAGATGCAAAGTCAATTCAAACAAAAGTTTAGGAAATAGAAGACAATACTATATAAAAAGGTAATAGATCATCAAGAAGTAGGATTTGGCCTAGGAATGCAGGTTTGGCTGGACTTCTGAAAAATATATCAATGTAATTAATTGTATTAATAAACTAAAAAAGAAAACTATATGACCATCTCAGTAGATTCAGACAAACTTTTGACAAAATTCAACATCTACTCTGACAAATACTCTTAGGAAACTATGGATACAACAGAAGCAAAAACATATAGCTGGCATCACACTTGATGGTGAAAGAGTAAATGATTTCCACCTGAAGAAAGCAAAAAGACAAAGATGTCTCTGCTCATTATCTCTATTTAATATTGTTTTAGCCAGCACAATGAGGCAAGAAGAAGAAATAAAATGCATCCAGTAAGAAATAGGAGTTATATTGTTTTAATTCAAAGATGAGATAATCATGTGTGTAGAAATGTCAGCGAAGTGCCAAAAAACTCTCGGAACCAATAAATTAGTATCACTGTGTTCCAGAATATAAAAACAAAACACAATATCAGTCATATTCCTGTACAGAAGCAATGAATAATCAGAAATTGAAATACAAAATACAATTTATAATAACAATGACAAGTATTAAATTCTCAAGGATAAATATGACAAATGATGTATACAATATGTAAAATGGAAATTGTAAAACATTGCTGAGAGAAATTACAGAAGATTTGAATAAACAATGAGATATAATCTGCATGTTGGTTAGAAGACTCCATATTGTTAAAATGTCAGTTCTTCCCAAATTTATCTACAGGTTCAATTCAAAGCCAATCAAAAGCTCAGCAGGCCTTTTTTTTTGGATGGGTGATGGGTATAAGTTGACAAGATGATTCTAAAATTCATGTGGAAATGCAAAGAACCCATATCAAGGGCCAGGAAACTTTGATCTGCAGTGCACTTCCAGCCCACTGCCTGCTTTTGTAAAGAAAGTTTTTTTTGAAACACAGTCATTTCTGTTTATTTAAATATTGCCTATGACTATTTTTTCACTGCAATGGCAGAGTTGAATACTTACAAAAGAGACCGTATTCAGAATTCTTACAAAAGAAACTGTTATTCTGTCACTTTAAAGAACGACAACAACAACAACAAAAAAGTGCTGGCCCTTAAATTAGAATAGCAAAAACAAGTTTGAAAGGAACAAAGTTAGAAGACTAACATTACTTGACCTTAATATAAATTTACAGTGCTAAAGGAAGTGTAGTACTGGCAATGAGTTAGATAAGTAGATTAATGAATCAAAGTGAATAGTCCCCAAATAAACCTACAGTTACGTGAACAACAAACTTTTGACAAAGATGAAAAGGAAACTGAGAGGAAAAGAATAGTTTTCAACAAAGATTTCTGAAAGAATGGATATCTGCATGTGAAAAGGAGTGGATTTAGATTTATACTTCTCAACTTTATACAAATACGAATTCAAAATGGATCATAGATCTAATGCAGAATCTAAAACCATAGAGCTTCTGAAGGAATCACCGGAAAAAATCTTTGTGAATTGAGGTAAGGCAAAGATTTCTTAGATATGACACTAAAAACATCCATAAATGAAACAAAATTATAGATTGAATTTCATCAAGATTAAATATTTCCAAAGCATATATCTGAGACAAGGCTTGTATCCAGAATATATGAACAAGCCTCAAAACTCTTTTGATAAAATAAACAAATAATAAAAAATGAGCAAAACATTTGAACATACAATTCACCAAAGAAGACAAAACAATGGCCAATAAGTACATGTAAAGATGCCCAACTTTGTTGGCATGCAATTAAGGGAGAAGGAAATAAAAACCAGAGTAAGATACTTCTCCAAACCTATTAGGATGGTTAAAAGACTGACCTCCTCAACTGTTGATAAGAATGTGGAGAAATTGCAACTCTCATATACTGCTGGTGAGAATAAAAAATGGTATTGCTATTCTGAAATTCAGTTTGGCAGTTACATATAAAGTTAAATAGATATACATCTACCATCTGAACTAGCCATTCTAGTCCTCAGTATTTATACAAGAGAAATGAAAGCAATATGTCCATACAAAGGCTTATACACAGATATTCATAGCAGCTTTCTTTGTGATAACCAAAAACTGGACAATCCAAATATCATCAATGGTAAATTAATAAGCCAACTGTGACATAACCATATAGTAGAATACTACTCAGCAATAAGAAGGAATAAATCCTCAATACACACAACTTTGATAATTAAAAAAAAATTTTTTTTTAATATTTATTTATTTTTGAGACAGAGAGAGACAGAGCATGAATGGGGGAGGGTAAGAGAGAGAGGGAGACACAGAATCCGAAACAGGCTCCAGGCTCTGAGCTGTCAGCACAGAGCCCAATGCGGAGTTTGAGCTCATGGACCCCGAGATCATGACTTGAGCCGAAGTCGGACGCTTAACTGACTGAGCCACCCAGGCACCACACAACTTTGATAAATTTTAAAGTAATTGCGTGAAATGAAGCAGACAAGAAGGGTACCTATTGTATAATTCTACTTAGATGGTGCTCCAGGAAATGCAAATTAATCTATAATGATGGAATGCAAATGATTTGTTCTGGGGGTAGAGCACCATGGGTGGAGGGAGGGAATTATAAAAGGGCATGAGGAAACATTTGGGGATAAAATGTGAATAAAATCACATGATTCTGATTGTGGTAATGATACAGTGATATGACACTGTATATGTATGTCAAATTTTGTCCAACTTACCAAATTGTATACTAAATTCGTATACCAAATTATACCTTACTACAGCTGGAAAAATCCATATGAATTGCTCTAATACTGAGCGCTTTTACTTTTAACTACTATAGCTTTAATAAAGAACATACAGCAGCAACCAGCTATAAACATCCCCTTGTCTTCCTCTGGGTAAAACCAGGAAACCTATATTGCAGTGAATCCATTGCATTTGACTTTTTCTGTTGATGACAAGGCATAAGTAATTGATGGTTTTGTGTATTAAAAAACTACTTAGAGCATTGAGATATAGGGTTTTCCTCCAAGGCTCCTCCAGGCCACCATGGAAATGTATCTCTACATTTCATATGGACAACATATGGGAATGTGCTGATTTAGATGAAAATGAGCCCTGAGATAAGTACTATGTAGTCATACTTCCGGAGTTAATTTTGAAGATAATATTTGTTTCAACTTTTTAAATGTTTATTTATTCTTGAGAGAGAGAGAGAGACAGCATGAGTGGTGGAGGGGCAGAGAGAGGGGGAGACACAGAATCCGAAGCAGGGTCTAGGCTCTGAGCTGCCAGCATAGGGCCTGACACGGGGCTCAAACTCACAAACTGTGAGATCATGACCCGAGCTGAAGTCAGATGCTTAACAGACTGAGCCAGCCACCCAGGCTCTCCTGAAGATAATAATTTTAAGGGTTTTTGTCATAAAATAATAACTAACTAGATTTCAAAACTTACGTTATAGGAGGGTACATCAACTCTAGCATATAGATACGACAAATTAAGGCAAGAATTTAATTTTGTTCCCAGTACTATAGAAATCCTCATAACACCAAATCAATTGCATTGGCAATCAGGATTTGCTACATAAAAAGATCTTTAATTTTAACCTTTTTTTTAATTAAAAATTTTTTTTTATTTATTTTTGAGAGAGAGAGAGAGAGAGAGAGAGAGAGAGAGAGACAGTGCATGAGTAGGGGAGGAACAGAGAGAGAGAGAGGCACAGAATCTAAAGCAGGCTCCAGGCTCTGAGATGTCAGCACAGAGTATGATGCAGGCCTCAAACTCAAGAATCATGAGAGCATGATCTGAACTGAAGTTGAACGCTTAACCGACTGAGTCACCTAGGTACCTAAAATTTTAACCTTCTTTGAAACAGGCAAAGGTGCTTTCCCGTTTCCTTTTTTTGGCTATGCTTTTGACCTAGACAATGCTTATTAAGTACAGTATACAAGACTATGGGAAAGTCAGACAAAAACCTTGAATTGATTCACCATGGAACTGCACACATCTGAGGAGGGTACTGTAAACTACAGCACCACAAAACTGTAGAACTTGAAAGCAGGAAGAGGTGGTTAGAGATTACTTTGTTCAATAACCTCACATATGAAATCTGAGAGGACAAATGATTTATTTGATGTGCTGAAGCTAATCTGTGTCTAAACTAGAACTTAAATCACCTATGAACCTGCTCTGTTCTTGGTAAACCATACCTGCCCTCTGTTAACCATAGTGCCATCCAATGTAGGTGACAAAAAGGACCCACTAAAACTTTATCATATCATTTTCAGTGCTCCTCCAGGTATAAATTAGTCTGACCCCCCCCCCACAAGGTACTAATTGAATATTTAGGTTACTGAATGAATTTAAAAAGAGAGGAAAAAAGCCCAAATTGTGAAACTGGAAGTTAAGCAATAACTTACTATCTTGGAAAATATTTATTAATCTTAGTAAAAAAAGTAGTTTTGACGAAAGTGATTATTGTTGATTTATTCTGACAATCCCTGAAGTATGATGTGCTTTATAGGAGAGGGCATTTCACTGCTATGATTCATGGTAGTTTCCCTGTTCCTTCCATCTGTAAAATGGGTATAACCCTGAGTTCTAGTGACCCAAAGTGACCAATTCTTAGGCTGCCCAATTTTGTATTTCAACAGTATTGGTATGCATGCAGAATTTTGTCATTTTCATTTCCTTATATTAAAGGGCACATGTTTATTCGATACCTTCCTTATTCAATGACTGTGGAAAACAGACTACATCTGCTGGAGAGCAAACATTGTTTCTTCTCTCCAGATGTCTGCTTTTTCTCCCAGAAGTTGGAGAGCATTGGACAAGCAATAACAGATGATGAACACATGCATAACTACAAATGGGCAAGCTGATTGTTTTCAAAATTGGTATAAACATTTGCTCTTGGGTTGAGATTTAGCCCATAGCAAATCTTTACATTTGCGTTATAAACTCTCAACTAAAAAAAAAATGTTTATAATGGAAGTGCTGACAATGTGAAAATTCAGTCATGGTCAGGAAAGCAGTTTTGTTTAAAAATGCCATTTTGCACTTCCGTATTTACTTCCTAACCAGTGACTGAGATGTCAATTTCTTCAAAGTTTTCTTTTCCAGTCCAAAGGAGAATTTGACAACTGTTTTGAAATGAACAAGATATCTGAATTTTAGCCTCTTGCTTCTTCAACAAATACCAATTAGAGTACAGAACCACATGCTGGTTACTTAACTGGTTACACAGATGATGATGAAGAAGAAGAGGAAGAAGAAGGAGGAGAAGGAGGGGGGAGGAGGAGGAGGGGGAGGAGGAGGAGGGGGAGGAGGAGGAGGAGGAGGAGAATGAATGAAACAGAAGAGAACTAAGCTTGTTATTCAAGAAAGGTTTTGCTTTTATATAATATTTGAAAAAGAAATTGCAGCATTTATCAGGAAACACTTTGCACTTTCTTGCCTTGACTACACCAAAGCACAGTGAGTACACTGACTAGAGGTGTAAGGTAAGGTCAGAGAAATCCCTTGACTTGCTTGTAAGTCACTTGGTGTGGGACCAAATGTGTGATTTGCACTGTGGGGTTGATATTCAGTGACTCCAGTGAGCCGGGTTGGTGTCTTTTCTGTGTCTCCTAATGTTCGTACAGACGTGGCCTTCTCTTACATAATTGAATTGCAAAGATTGCCCTACTATTCACTCACATAATGGCAAAAAAAGAGTAAAAATACAGATTAGAAATAAAGGTAGAGAAACGTGCTAGCAACACATTTTACATGCAAAGGTTTTTCTTTGGAAAACCATGATTGGGGTGGAAATTGTAGAAAATGTTGTATTTGATTACAGCTCACGGTGGGAACCTCTGCTATAATGTTGGATACAAGGCAATTATTTTCACGTGAAGATGTAAAGCTACTATTTTTGACTATCCAGATTCTTACCTAGATTCTCACTTATTTGCAGGGGGTTTGAAGTATTTTTATAACAAAGGGGGAAAGGAAAAACTATCCCAAAGACTGGTTGATGTGAGTAAGCAGACTCCTCATGCCCATGTCACCATGTGGATGTGAACAATCCAGTCCTACTCTCTTAGATTCAGACATGAGAAGAAGAACAAATGGTTCTTACCCTTGACATAAACGCACCCAGGAGATTTGTCTTCAAACTCTTAGTCTTTTGCAGGCAGATAAAAATATGTTGAAGTCTGAGTTACCCTCAGTGGGCTACTAACACTTAGAACTTGCCCAACACTGCACTTGAGCAAGGAGGACAATACTGTAAAATTTTAACAGTTGTGTTTTCCTGTATTCAAGCACACAATAGGATGCTCTGCTCACAAATAATTAATGCATGAGAGAGGGCTGCAGCTCAGAGATAGAAACTGAGTAACAAGAAGTCATTGTTACTCAAGTAACAATACCCAAAACATTAGGATAGAATATGGATTTTGCCTTTGTATTTTGTTTGTAAGCCTCAAATCATGTAAATGTTCAACCTTGCCCAAGGTTAAGAAGACTCCCACTGAGCCTATTAGTATATGTGGGGAACAGTCTGGGTGGTGGAGTATCAGTCCTCAGAGTGGATTGATATTCTGAGGATTAATACTCAGCCCTCTTGGGCTGCTAGATTTCTGGAACTATTTTGAAAAGAGTGTTATACACCATCAGAATATAATGAAAAGGGCATGTGTGTGAAAATATGGAATCCGTTCTCATTTTCCCTATTAATGAGAAAAGTTAATTTATTTGGGACACTGAGACACTCGAGTGAAAGGCATACCTTGAATAAAATGGTACAATATAAACCTGAGTTGGCTAGTTAATATTGCTAGTTATTTTGAATTTTTACTGTAATTGAACATCACATGAAAAATGCTGTATATTTTTAAATTGAGTGGAAAGAGCTCTGATGGACAGAATAAGAGCAGAATTAAAGATAATTTTTTTCCCCAAATGAGATCTTTTTGGCTCATCCTCTTACAATTATTGCTTGGAGTACTGGAATGTATTCTTTGTTTATAACTCAATGATTCCCATAAAGGCAGCACTGTAGCACCACATAAAATAACTATAATAATTTGTTGTAATTGAAGAAAAATGTGTTTGTGCAGAAAGCACCTCACAACCACAGTTTTAGTGAATCCTTTCCATAATCATTTGATCAGTACTTTAATGTGAGCTGATTCAAAATATACTTTCTAATAAGTGCTTTGCTTTTTTTTTTTTCTTAACTACTTGGTGATATCCTAATTAACCATGCTCAATTGATTGCTTTCAAAATAAGAACTAAGAGCTCTCATCTAGTCAAGTGGAAGCCAATTCAACTCTTTTACACTATGGCAATGATACATCTCACACACACTCATAGCCTCACCCACACATCCACCACATGTAGTATATTAGCAATATCATATTCGGACTCTTCTGCTGTGAGTCAGTGTAGCTTGACAGTCACATTTCTATGGATTTTTGCCTCTCATTTTTCTTTTAATACTTATAAGAGTAGGTTTTAATGTTCATTTTTCATCAGCACATGGAGATTGTTTTTGGAATTTTTTTGTGTGATCACTTGACAAAATCTCACATCCGGGAAATGTGCTGTTTCACTTGGAAAAAGGCAAAAGAGTAAAAGGGAGGAAACGAACTCAAATCGGGCAAAAGGAAAATGACCATTTCACATCTTATCTCAATCGCCTCTCTCTTTTTTCTTTGCGAGTCAAAGTTAAACACATCTAATTTGGGTTGACAACACACTTAATCATTTGATTATGAGAATGTAGCCAAGTAGCCAGAGAACCTTTGTGCACGGCGGCGTTATGCTGTGGTAGAATGGGGGATTTTCAGATCCTCGTTACTGTGTATCACATGAGCACTGCTTCTCCAGCCATGTGGATAAGTGACAGTAGACGATATAATACCTAACTTAATGCCATACACAGACCTGAAAAACTCTTTTCAGCACATATAAATCTTCGTCCAGGCATTACACAACAGGAGTTTAAAATGGTACATGTAAATCATCCAGACTTAAGCTTCCTAGGAAACACAAACCATTCTCTAAGGACATATGAGACCAGAACTTCAGAAGATGCTGTCTCACTGTGGGATGGCAGAAAACGGCGGCTCACGGACCACCCTGGTGAACAGTAATCAACAATGCAGTGGCCCACTTTATAAAGGCGTCAGACAGTCTGTAAGCAAAAAGGCAGAGCCTCCAACTGAGATAGACCCTGCTAATAAGTGGCTTCTAGTAAAAAAAAAAAAAAAAAAAAAAAAAAAAAAAAAAAAAAAAAAAAGCAGCCAGCTTTAACATATGCAACAGGTCTCATATCACAATATATTGATTGCTTCAGCATTCCACCTCCTTTCATTTGGAGCAACTCCATCAAGATTGTTATCTTGTAACCCCTTAAGTAGCGGTAGAGAGTATCAGAGAATATCTCCACGCTCTCACAGCCTTTTGTATCTGTGTTATGGTGTTACATTTGCAAATGCCTCCCCACATGCCTGTTTCACCTGCTGGACGTGACTGCCAGGAAAATGGCACCATGTCCTGTTCATCCTACTATCTCTAACTTTTAGTATGGCGCCTGCTCAAGAAGTCATTTCATACATATTTGGTGAAAACGTCGTTCTATTCCAGTACTTTTCTTAGCAAGCCGGACAAGCCACTTCAAACGTGTTTTAGTTTGTTTCCCAATCTAACAAATGGGAATAGTAACAGCTTTAAGCATTTCACAAAAAAATTGGCAAAATAATATATTTGAAAATATGTCTAAAAATATTTTTACAAAATGCGTTTGCAAGGTGAGGGCTTGGGTATTTCTGGCAAGGTAAGCTGAATTGTCTGAATAATATAATTATTATCTGATATTCAGTAGTGGAGTTGAATTTGACTTGCTCTGACAGACAAAAGCCCTTTGGTCTTATGTTAAAAATCATCCAAAATAATCTTACTAATTTGTATAATTTATATAAAACATTTGACGAGGAAAAACAACAAAGCGATTACTTGAGGACATACTGAAAATATTTCAGTTTCCTTATAATTCTGACTTTATATCATCAAAAGTACCTCAGTGAGTGCCCATACCTGCTGTGATAAGTAGACAGACTAAACCACATTTTGTCAATAGGAGGAAGTTACACAAACTGGGTACACAAATAGAAAATAATAATGTTGAAGAAAGTATAATTAATTAATTCAAGCTTCAAGATAAGATCACTGGATCCTGCTGACCCTACATGTTAATCAGTTGATTGATTAATTGCTACAATCATAATAATTATATGGTACAAATCTAAGTACACTTAATGATAGTGTAGACTCAGAGTTACAAGTTCTTTTCAATCTGCATATCTTTTCTCTTTCTTGAATCAAGAGTTGGTTTCATTTACTTTAAAGATACCTTTTGGCATGTAGAACTAGAAAGCTTATGTCAAATTTAGCCAAGGTTCAATTTTGCTGGTCCAATTAACAATTTTAGGTCATTTCTCAATGCTCTGTTGAAAATTTAAAACAATCTCATCTATGAATAGGAATTTGGTGTTATACATATTCATCAAATTTTATTACTCTTTTCACATGCAGGAATCTCAATTTTAGGCTTTACTTTTTTT
Organism: Lynx canadensis; assembly: GCF_007474595.2. Classification (NCBI taxonomy): domain Eukaryota; kingdom Metazoa; phylum Chordata; class Mammalia; order Carnivora; family Felidae; genus Lynx; species Lynx canadensis. Next base: position 134,207,050 of record NC_044310.1, on the reverse strand, counting down.
TCCTACACACACACACACACACACACACACACACACACACAATCGATATATATCATGGTATCTTCAATTTTGCCAAAATTTCCGTTCTCATCACTCTTAACTTCTGATCAGCTATTCAGTGTTTCCGTAGCCGTATTCATTTGAGTGATTCTGGAATAATTTCTCGAAGCACAAAGGTGTCTTGAACCGCCTTTATCCTATGTCTACAAGAACAATACCAGGATGAAAAATCAGTTCATTGATGCGTTGTGTTTGGCCTAGCCTTCTACTGTACACAAAGCAGCTCATCATCACGTCTCTATTTCTGTCAAATACATTTTTACCCTGTTGTTTATTTAGGTCCAAACCTGACCATGACTGTTTATCGAAGCTGTCATTAAATCTTTGTGACTTATTTCTTTACTTTTGGTAATCTTTCTTATATATGCTTTCTCTCCTCGCCCCACCTCTTTTAAAACAAATAGTCAAAGATTCTTAAGTCAGTGAGCAACTTAGAACTCATCCAGCTACTAGATGCTTCTTAGACTTGTGCATACAAATGAATAAATTGGAGGGCTTATAAAAACGCATTCCTGGGCTCCATCCCTAGAGGCTGTTATTCTGAAAGTCAGGAATGGGGCTTCAGAATGTTTATGTTTAATAAGATCCCAGGTGAGTCTGCTGCCACTAGCCTGCAGACCGTACTTGGAGCAGCACTTATTCTATGACTTTTTAGGGGATTTTTTGAAAATCTTCTGAGAATCTTGCTCCAGAAAATACACAGATAAAAATACACACAAATTTGACCAACCTTTGGGCAGTGGGTCATAAGCCTTGTGCATACCCATAGATGTTAATTTCAGAATTTTGATACAGTATCATTTAATCACTTTACAGAGAGATAAAACTGGTTCCCCAAGTGGTTAGGACACTTGCCTAAGGTCATACTTGATTGGTAGCTGAGTGTAATACCAGGATACGACAACAGGGTTTTCTGCTGCCAATCCTTTCTCTTCAATGCGTCCTGCCAATAATCACCAAAAAAAAAAGTCTCTAAAACATAATTTTCTGTTTTTTCACTGCTTTCCTAAAAAATGCCTAAAGGGGTTTTCATTGCTGTAGATTAAAATTTAAAACGTCTGTAGTATTGAATTCTCTGCAATTAGTTAATTTATTGGCCAACTATTTACTGAGTAGTGTCTCTGACAAAGGTACTGTGTGAAGCAGGATGCAGGATGAAGTAGGACAGTGGCAGGCTGCAGCCTTCGTGGGATTTACAATGCTGGCTTAACTGGATGTCCCTCCTATATTTTCTACTGTGATCTCAAAATGCTTTCTGTATTCCACTCAGATTCCTCACTCGCCTCAAAACAGCACCCTGATCTAAGTGTTAGAACTGTTGCTAATTTTCTATCTCAGTCTGGCTCTTCAAACTCTGCATACACTGAACGACTCTTTAGAGAAGTCATTCTGACCGCCACGCTTATAGCTTTCCCTTCCGTAGGGCACTGTCTTCACCACTTACTGTGCCACTAGCTCACTCACGGTTGCATACTCCTCTCCAGGCAGTTTACCTCTTCCCTCTTCAGTATCCGCCTCAAGGAATGCACTTCTTGGCTTGGGGTAAAATACTCTAATGTCAGCATCCTATGAGAAGGAAGTCCTTACTCTCCCCTTATTTGGCTTTTGTGGAGGAGAAAGGACTGAATTCGGTGGTTCTCAAATCTGCCACACATCAGAATCACCCGAGGATTGTGTTTTCATAAAGATTTCTGAACTCCATCCCAAGCACACCGAATTAAAATCTATGAGCGGGTCTGGGAATCTATTTCCATGAAGGTGATTTGGGTTGAAACCACATTTGAGATCCCCTAGGGTAACTGATTCTGAGATCTCTTATAATACTGTCAGTTCACCCTTTTCTTACACGTTTGTTTTGTTCTGTTTTTCTTTTTTATCATTACAAATGCACTTACCCTTGGTACAGAAACTTAAAGACAAGTAAAGCAAAAGAGTACAAAACCCAAAGGCTGTGTAAGCATTCAGAGATAATGTCTGTTAATATTTTGAAATACTTTTAGTCTTTTGTCTCCTTATAAATATTTACATACATATTTAAAAATAGGTCCACAATATACACACTTATGTTCTATTTTAATATTCATTGGCATTTTACTTGGAGAAGTAATGTTTCTTACAACACAATTTAAAACTGTATAATATTTCATTACATAAATGTGCTATAATTTAACCTTCCCTAAGTTTAGACATATGTTAGTTTTACATCTTTAACTATTATAAATAAGATTTTGGAAAGCGAGTTGGTACACATTCTTGTGCATATCTGTGGAAATTCCCTAAGGTAAATTTCTAGATGTGTGATAGCCAATACAAAGGTGTGCACATTTTTAAGCCTTTTGACATATAACGAGCTAAAATGTCCCCCAAGAATGTTGTGGGGGTTCCAATTCTCAGTAGCCAACAATTCTTGCCTCACCATGAACTTTAACAGGCCTTTCATCTATAGCCAGGTGTTTTTATATCAGTAGTTCCTTCTTGGGATCGTCAACTTATACCCATACAGCATAGTTCACTGCGTGGACATTGAGTCTTTTGTTAAGGTTATTAAATGTCTATCTTCCTTGTAGGTTGTCCCAATGTTAGAGAAAAGACGACTCTAAAATAATCTTGGAAGTAAACTTTGATGAGGTGTAGCGTAAAAGCTAAAAACCTGAGGCAAGAGAATGCTATTTTCTTGTGCGATACCTTATTCTGGCCATCTGTTTAACAAATATCTGGTTCCAAATGGTGCCAATTAAAACTGATGGCAAATCTTAATAACTTCTACTTGTGAATAGCAGCAAGACCAACATTGTGCTTCTTGTGTAGTTATCTGATGGCAGTTGAGGTACCTCCAGATTTTACAGGGATATGCAGTCTCTCTCTCTCTCTCTCCCTCCCTCCCCCTGCCCCACTGTCTCTGCACTGGTGATCCAGAACACCCACTGCTAAGCAAGTATGCAAAATGCAGTGCTGCTTAGCATTGGGAAATCCCAAATCTGGTGCCAAAAGATTTATAAATATAGTAATGAACCCTCTCGTGTCAAATGTGAGCACTGTTTAACAGAGCAAGTAGGAATGGTCTTCAGGACGCTTTGCAGCTGGAGTTGTTCCACTGCGAGAGAACGGAAACTTCATGATGGCAGTTGTAATACCAGATCCTGGAAAGGCAATTTACTTCAGTCTGCAAAGTAAACTAAAGGGAATGGCTGCTCACACATGGTCCTGATGCCACCGACATAAGAAACACAGCAACAGGAGCAGAGAATTAGGAATTTGGTGGCAGATGGAAAGGTCTGCAGGAAGTGTCCACCCAGCTTTGTTTGGCCCATATTCTAAAACAACTAGAATAAACACTTAGTGTCATAATTTATACGCATATCAGTACCAATAAATCAGAATCATGCAAACAGTCATGTTTATTATATTCTTGTTGCTTAATATTCATGACAGTAATTTATTTTTATAGTACAGTTTCACTGTTCTCTCCACCATTGCTCTGCATTTAAGTCTGGCAAGTTGTGTGAGCAGGAGTTCAGGTAACCCTTTGAAGACCGCAAAAGTTCACTAGGCTTATCAAGATACTTTATTGCTCATCTAATTTTCCCCTTCTTGTCTCACAAACTTTTTAACCACCAAGATGAATTCTCTGTAAATTATATAGTAATAGTACTTTGACATATAGAAAACGTGCAGACAAGAGTCGGCATATTTTTCTGAAGGTAGCTGCACAACAGCTTAAAAGACAGATAAGAATATTTCAAGAATTGGAAGCAGTTAATTCTTAAATTTACCACCAGCAAAATGGGTGAAATTAAGCAGTTTCCACCTGTCTTATTCACCTACTCACCAACAATCCTTCCAGCCCCCTTTAGCAGTAAACTGCTACTAATTACTATGGGTTGTTAAAGGCAGAATTGTACGAAACAACCACACGAAGCACCTTATGTTTTTATATTCACGTGGTGCTGGTGCTACAGAGATGAGTAAGACATAGCTCCTACACCAGAGATACTTAGGTCAGACTAAAGGATGGAAAACAATACTGTATTCTTCTGTACCTAGATATGAGACAGCTTTATTCAGTTTCATATTTAAAAATTCAACGGAGCTAATTCACAATTAAGCATCAGAGAAAAGACTTACAAACATGCAAACCTGGAAAATCACTTTTATAAAAAGAATTTCCCAATTAATGATACTGCCATGATCTGTGTACCTTTTTGTATGTTTTCTCTGTTTCAACAAAGATGTTAAACAGTTTTTTAATGTTTACTTATTTTTTGAGAGAGAGAGAACACGCAAGAAAGGGACAGGCAGAGAGAGAGGGAGACACAGAATCGAAAGCAGGCTCCAGGCTCCGTGTTGTCAGTACAGAGCCCAACATGGGGCTCAAACTCAAGAACCCGAACTCAGGAACTGTGAGATCATGACCTGAGTCGAAGCTGGACACTCAGCCACCCAGGCCCCCCTTAAACATTTTTTTAAGAAGAAGAATATCATTGAGTGTGAGTAGACACAGTATCAATTTTTAACTATAGTTGGGCTTTTTCCATTATGAACACAATGGGTTGAAATAATGAATTTAGTTTATAGAGTCCATGAAAACACATTTCCAGCACATGACATGAGAGGCAGAGCAATGTTTTCTTGTGGTCCTACCTTTCAATTAAATAACACCTAAGATGAAAGTTATGAAAAATTTTGGGGCGCCTGGGTGGCTCAGTCGGTTAAGCGTTTGACTTCAGCTCAGGTCATGATCTCACAGTCTGTGAGTTCGAGCCCCGCATCGGGCTCTGTGCTGATGTCTCAGAGACTGGAGCCTGCTTCCGATTCTGTGTCTCCCTCTCTCTCTGCCCCTTCCCTGCTCATGCTCTGTCTCTCTCTGTCTGATTAAAAAAAAAATCAGGGTAACCATCAAAAATGAAAAAAAAAAGAAAGTTACGAAAAATTTTATGATATTATTTCTTAATTCACTTGCTAGAAAAAGTAGTAAGGACATAGTGCCTTGTTCCTTCACACACGTTAAGCATTTTTTTCCTTCCATTTGTTAGGTGTGTTTGAATTTAAATGGTGTTTAATTTTATATTTAAAGTCTTTTGGGGCTCCTGGGTGGCTCAATCGGTTAAGTGCCTGACTTCGGCTCAGGACACGATCTCACGGTTTGTGGGTTCAAGCCCTGCGTCGGGCTCTGCACTGACAGCTCAGAGCCTGGAGCTTGCTTTGGTTTCTGTGTCTCCCTCTCTCTCTCTGCCCCTCTCTTGTTCACACTCTGTCTGTTTCTATGTCTCAAATATAAATAAACATTAATTTTTTTTTAATTTTCCCAGTGACCCAGGCACAAGAATTGAGTACCTGTAATGTTGCCATGGATACAGAAAACCATAAAAATTTTTGTTGCTTTTGTTTTAAACCATATGGTTGGGAGAAAAATCCTTCTTCCAATAAACAATGACGGTTTATCTATATATCAACATGACTTTAGGAGTTTACCATTTTTGTGATTCAAATTAATTCTAAAAATTGTCCAAAAGTCTAAAGAATTCCACTTTGTAAATTTGGAATGCCCCTCTCTACAATTCTTCCCATCCTCACGGTGTTTGCAGTCCTTCCCAAAATGGTGTGAATTTTCTCTAATTGCTCCATTTGTTCCAAATGGCCTTCCAGACTGTGCTACAAAGTCCTGACATGTATTCGTGAACTTGGATGTGCACAGACTGGTCAGATCTGCAAATGTCATAATGGTAAGACTGAAGCATTTGTAGCTAAACACTTGGGTGGGTCCCAGTTCCAGTTGTTAGGTGGCTCAGGTGAGATAAGTGAAGATTCAAAAGCTAAAACTTAAGGCTAAACACTCCTGCCACAGTCACAAGGAGAAGAGAACAGTGGTACAGGGCTGCATGCAGGTTTCTGCATGCAAGTTTAAAACTGCCCACACTTAATATGACAGAGAAATGGGTAAAAGTGACACCTGGGACTTCAAATTTAATTTCAGATTCCAATAATATAATTAAATAACATGAATAAAGAGCTAATTAAATTTTGTGTTGCAGTAATAGAAAAGTATTGCCAGAATAAGGGAGGGAAGTTGGTCCTGTACTGATAAAGTTGTATGCTTAAAATATTCCACTGAAGTCTGATTTATGTGATGGGCTGAATGTGTTTGTCCCCCCGAAATTCATATATGGAAGCCCTAACTCCCAATGTGATGGTATTTGGAGGTAGGGCCTTTGGGAGGTAATTAGGTTTAGATGAGGTCACGAAGGTGGGGCTCTATGATGGAATTAGTATCTTTATAAGAAGAGGAAGAGACAGAAGAGACCAGAGCTTGCTCTCTCTGTCCACCATGTGAGGACACAGTGAGAAGACAGCTCTCTGCAAGCCACAAAGAGGGCTTTCACAGAACGGGATGCTGGCTCCCTGAGCTTAGATTTCCAGCCTCCGTTACTGTGAGAAATACGTTTCTGTTGTTTAAGCTACTCGGTCTGTGGTATTTTGTTATGGCAGCCTAAGCTGACTAAGAAAATTTTCAAACTTTACAGGGGCATGCTTGGAGGAACATAATCTTAGTGATGAAGGATCTGGAAACATTACTTTGTGAGAATTATTGAAAGAACAGAGAAAGGGAGGTGAACACTGAATAGAGGTTGCAGCTTATGTTTTAGGTCTTCTCAAATACTAAGGGACTATCAGCATCTTTCTCAGACGCTATTTGGATTCTGACATTGACCGATGTGTTTTCTAGTTAAGCTCTAGCTGTACTGTCTTTCCCCTTTGTGGAGGACTTTGAATCTTCTGCTCAGCTAACACAGCTCCATATTCGTTCAGCAATCCAGCTCTCAGAAGCACTGAACATTACAAATTCAAGCATAACAGATAGGGTTTTGAGGTGTTTCTGTGTCCAGTATTTGCTCAGGATCATTCCATTTTTTCCCCTAAAACATTTTTAAAATGGAGCACAAAGAAATAGAAATTTCCAAAAGAAAAGTTTGAATGAGGTAATAGTTCCTTCTTAGGTGCCAAGTAGATATTCAGAGGATAATACACAAAAGGTGTCAAAGAACTGTCTTACATTGTGCTTAGATATGGACTTGCAGGAAGAGTTCCCCGAACCATTGATTTTGTCTATTGGTAAGACAGTATCAACCCTCCACCAGCAGGACAGATGGCAATAATTAGGTCTGCTCACCCCTTACTTGGCAGAGGAATGGATTTGAGATCCCAGAGAGTCCACTTTTCACCAGCTAAACACTCAAAGTGAGAAGAAAAGAGAAAGGGGCCAAGAGCTGACTGGTTAAACAATAATCATGGACTCAGGGTGTTAGGCATTTGACCTTTTAGAATTTCCAATTTTATGAAAAATAAAGATGTTGCATGAAATAAAATGGCGACGGGGGGCTGCACATTTAAATGGAAAACTAAAAGTCAACAAGAGGAAGAAACTCTCATGATTATCTGATAGAATTTTTTTTATAGTTCATGGATTTAAAAAAAATTAATGTTTTTACTTATTTTTGAGAGAGAGAGAGAGAGAGCAAGCCAGCAGGGGAGGGACAGAAAGAGAGGGAGACACAGAATCTGAAACAGGCTCCAGGCTCTGAGGAGTCATCACAGAGCTCAGTGCAGGGCTCGAACCCACGAGCTGTGAGATCATGACCTGAGCCAAAGTCGGACGCTTAAAGGACTGAGCCACCCAGATGCCTCTATAGTTCATGGAGACTTTTAAAAACATATTTTTGCCTTTTCTTCCAAGCATATTACTTTTGCTTTTAAACCCAGCACAGCTATTTGTTTTCTATAAAAGCATACCCACTCTCCATGTGTCTGTTTCCCAAAGTGTAGGTAGAAAATACAGAAGTCATTCACTAGGGGAAAATTCCATTCTCCAAACCATGTGGCAGTTCTCAGTGTGGTGATTCTGCAGTTCCAACCTGAGCAGAACTTCGCCAGGCAGTTACAGTACTCCAGCAGCCATCATGTCTACAGTTGAACGCTCCACAACAATATGGAGTGAACCAGGTGAAAAAGGCCACATCTCAGGGAGCCCACGATTGTCCTGAGTGTTATTTGCAAACAATTGTTTTATGGATAGAGAGGTAGAGGACTAAAGTTCAGGGGCTTGAGCAAATAAGAGCATGTAACATGTGTGCGATTCAGTTAAGAGAAAACAGGGTAGGCATCAGGTCTCATTCCATAGCAGGTTTTGAAAATACCTCACAGGAGGTCAATATGAAACTTCTCTTAAGAGAGTTGTAACAATAAAATGATAATAATAACAATAGTTATAAAAGTTTTTCATTTTAAAATCTAGAATATCATGAAGCGTGAGAGCTGAAAAATAAAAATAAAGTATTTCAGGTCTGGACGACATGTGTGTGCCCATGCGTATGGGGAGGGATGACTTCTTGCTTGATATGATTTAGTTGATAACTTTTTAAATGTTTTTGATTGTGAGAAAGATCTACAATGTTAGAAATATTTGCACAAGCTGGTGTATAGATTCCCCTGCCACACCCTAAACTCCTCACCTACCAATGGGTGTATCATTTTCATAGGCTGAAACATAGGGTACACTACCAGACAGCTAATTTTCCACCTGGGAGATGACTTTACTTTGTAGCTGTCTCTTCTGGTGCCACTGTGAGTGTCACAGATTACTAACACTAATATTTAATAGAAACAAGGCACTGTCAAGTTGGAGAAGCAGGCTGGTCTCTGGGTTATGATTAGGCTGTGTGTCCCATAACCAAGTGACAGACTTTGGATGAATCAAGTGAGGTTGGGCCTAGAAATGGTTGGTGGGACAAATGACAAGTGCCATGAGATAAAGAAAGTGGAAGTCCCTGGATTGTGAAGCAAGAGAATATCTTGTAATATTATCTTCAACATGTTTGGTACGGTCAGGAAGTCTGGAAACAAATACTAAGGCATAATCAAGATGGTCATATGTGTCACTTAAGACAGCTTTCCTGGAGGCGTGGAAAGATGTGGGCATGGACAGAAAGGTCATTTGAGAGTGTGGTCTAGACTGATTGTACTCTAATTTAATAATACTAGCTAACATTCACTGAATACCACACGCCAGGAAATCTGTAAGTAAGTGCTTTGCTATGGTTAGCATTCCATTAAATTCTTACAATCCCCACAAGAGAGGTACTATTTTTACATCCATTTTATAGATGTGGAAATTGAGGTGTGGAGGTCAAGAACTTGCTCAAAATCTTAACAGGTAGTAAATAGTGGAGACAGCATTGGAATAAAGGTGGTGGTATGTCATGCAGGTAAAAATTTGAGCTTAGTTGATGGGAGTAGACCTCACTGAGAAGTCAACAGGAGTGGCAATCTGCAGATGTGCCAGCGGTAAAGGAATTGGGCGAAGACCCTCAATGCACTGGGGCTGTTCAAAGATGAGCCAGGACACCAGTGGGCTTCAATGAGACTGGCAAGGCAAGAAGAGTGAATAATGAAGTCTTAAGAATTTGTGGGCGACTAGATCATGTAGGGATTTGAAGATCTTGCAAAGAACCTGGCTGTTCTTCAAAATGAAATGGTGAGGCAGTCGCATTATTTAGCTTCCATTACTAGAACGATGCCGTATTGGGTGAGAGAAAAAAAAGAAAACTTGCCGGGCAATTAGGAGCAGACATTCTCCTCCTGGAGATGTGGCCGGAACCAGAGTTGGCGGTGGGTGGGCAGGCAAATTTTCAGAAGACGTCTCAGTGGTGATCACAATGTGGTGTCAACCCAAGAATGTGAAATGAGGCAGGAGCCTCAGTGTAGAATAAAAGGCCACAAACTCTCATTTTCATTAACATCTATTGATGCAGTGAACCTGATAACAGGCAATGAAAACCAGTCACTTCTATCTACCATTAGAGGAATGGCTCAAGGTAACGGTTTCCCACTAAGATATCGAGGAGAAATTCTGCCTTTTGCTATATATTTTTTAAAAGCACGTCTATCCAGTTGGAGCAGGGATGCTCAGGAAGCTGACTCATGAAGGCCGACTGGCTGATTGCTCAGTTTGAAAAGTTTATTGCTTTGCAAGTGACCTCTTAAGGATATGGAAGAAAGGAGTGCAAGTAAAAGGAAAGTTTTAAGGCAAAGCAAAAAGGCAAGCACCACATTTCCTAATGGAGCTGATATCTTACCACTCAATTAATTTCAGAGTCAGGGCCCAATCTGAGTTCTGAATCACCTTCTAGTTTTACTTATAAAGACTTTTCATTAAGCCAAATTAAGTAGATGGAGGTCCAGTTGTTTATTATCTAGCACTAAACCATTCCTACAAAAAGACACCTGTGCAAGCCATTTGGCTCTAGTCAACTATTTTTTTACAATTTAATTATGAATATAATTAGAATGAGTTAAGAGACAGGCTAGGCATTAGCCATAAAACTTCCAGTTTGCTAGAACACACACATAGACACACACACACACACACACACACACACACACAAGGATTAAAAAGCAACCGCAACAAAAGCCCCCATCAAGTCTGTGAGAATGTTAGCTTGCAGTGGAAATGTTAGTGGAATGGAAGTACTTGTAACATCTACCTTTATTTTAATTTCAAATTTCCTTGAAATGGTGCTGTAGAGGATATTTTTATACTCCATTATTTTATAGCTCTGGTTTCTTTAGGGTGACCCTTTAAAGCCTGCTTTTTGCTTCCTACGGTTTTAAGGCAATTTGTCACTATCATGCATTCAATGTTTAGCAACTGTTTGTAGTCAAGTGCCTTGCAAGCTTTGTTTCTTTTCTCCCAAAGAGTGTCATCACGGAGTTGATGATGCATCAGAAATAGTTTGACCAAAGGGCAAGATAAAGTCAAGAGTAAAGAAAATATTTGCAAATATACTTGACTGGCTTCCCCCACCCACCCTCCCAATTACTTATTGAAGGCATACTTGAAGGTAAAATGGCATGATGGCCACAGGGGGAAAAATAACATTCGAACATGCAATAGATACTTTCTGCCACGGGGCAATGCCTTTAATTTAAATCATTTTTATATGAGGATAATGTGACTGACAGAAACACAAGACTATGAGTTGTATTTTAGGACTTGCATGGGATATACTCTACCTTTGGTGACCAAAACTTTGCATTTTAATGGTGTTCAGTCAGTCTTATGAATACTATTTCTCACAATTTGTTCTACTGCTTAATCGGTGTTTACAAAAGCTGAGCATTAAAAAATATATTGCCTTTAAGTGCATGTGTGACAACAGCTTTTAAACTGAAGACTTATATGGAACATCATTACTGTTTCAGTTTATCACTGACTTGCCTAATCTCTAAGGGTTATACACATATATACCTATGTGTGCATAGGCATATACATAAAAAACATGATATATAATAAACATTTTATATATAATAATATATAAATACTACATATTAAAAATAAGTAGTATACATGTATACACACACAAAATATTTGCTTTGGAAAACTGGAAAAGATGACAAAGACATTGCTATTAGAACCATAAGGTCATTTTGATTACGTAATTAGCATCGATTGAATTCCATGTAAATATACAGAGCATTGCTTTGCTTAGGGGTAGAAGGAAAAGTAATTATTTTTGTACACAAAGGGAACTTTGGAAACTCAGAATACAGCAAACCAACAAATGCAAACTCACGTGTTCTAATGAGAGCACCTAAGAGCTGAGGTGAAGGTGCCCCAAATGAAATTATCAGATAGTCCTTGAATAAAAGATCTTTGACCCAGGCTGAAGGCAAATCCCTAAGCCTATCCCTCACAAATAGGAAATAATACAGCTTGTAAGTAAATTCATGAGGCAATTTCTCTTTACTTCCCTCTCATCTACTAATCAATCAATAGTTTCACTGTCATCTCAACTCTGGCGATCATTTGGATTTGAGAGAAGGCAGATGGAAATGGATAGACTAAGAGCCTTTGCCGCATGGAAGGAAAGCATGGTGCTATCTTCACGTAAGCTAAGAGGGGTGGAAAGTATGTAGTAAGTGAAGATATGGCTCCATAAAAATGTCCAGACCTCAATTCCCAGAGCCTGTGAATATGTTACCAGACACAGTAAAAGAGATCTTGCAGATGTGATTAAGATAGGGCCCGTGAGATGGAGGAGTTAGTCTGGATTATTCAGGTGGGCCCAATGTAATCACGAGGGTCCTCAAAGGTCAAAGAGGGAGGCAGAAGAGAGTCAGAGGGGGATGTGGCTACGGAAGAGGTCAGAGTGATATGATGTAATGCGATTGGTGCCTGTGAAGGTGGAGGCCGACACCACTAGCCAAGGCATGTGGGCAGCCTTTAGGTGTTGGAAGAGGCAAGTAGATGGATTTCCGCTAAAGCTTCCAGAAAAGAATGCAGACCTGTTGACACTTTGCTTTTGGCCTAGTGAGAACAGTGTCAGACTTCTGTCCTACAGAACTGTAAGATAATAAGCCACTGTTACTTTAGGCCACTGAGTTTGAGATAATATGTTATGGTAGTAGGAAACTAATACCCATGTTCTCTGGAAAACAGTGGTCTTAACTCAGAAAGCAGAGAGAAATCCCTGGCGAAGCACCCTGAAGTGGTCTTGGCTTGTTGCATGTTATAATTTGATACAAGGGAAAAACTGCAAAAAGGAATACTAATAAAACTCAAGCTTGAAATAGTTACTCACATGAAAGATGAAAATAAACACTGCGTAGAGCTAAATAAAAGTCAAAAGGGAATGGGTGAGCAACTGGTCATAAAAATAATAAAGGGTTAAAAATGTATTCAGAGAGGATAGCATTAAAGCATGGATGCTTTTAATGTTGAGTAGTAAATACTGAAACATTGCTCATCCTTGGAAAGTTCTACCTTACTTCTAACCTAAAACTCCACTATCAAAATTTCTGATCATTAAACTTAATTCTAACTTTGGTTTTAAAAAAGAAAGAAAAAATTGGTTGTGGTCTTACGTAGAATATATAGGTCTTATATAGGAAGATGTAATAGACAGATTTTTGGCAACGGCTAGTTAGTTATCCTTTGAGTAAGATTTCTTCTAAATAGTCCCCCAAAGGCAATGTATGATGGTGGAAAGTATTTATGTTTTAGAGTCTGGAGTTGAATGCTAAATCTAATCTTTTGAGCCATGTGAACTGGAAAAATATTTTATGACTTGCTTTACTCTTCTGAAGAATTTATTTCTTTGAAATCACTTACTGAGTACCTAATACAGACTAAGGAAAATGTTATCCTAGTTAATTCTCACAGTAACTTTATGAACTAGAAATTATTTTCCACATGATCTTTCTACTTCTCCAATATCTCCTGCTTTGTTATTTTGAGGATTAAATGAGATAACTGTAAAAAATGCCAACAAGTTTTTCTCTTCTCTTTCCCTATCCCAGGGACTTGGGAAAAATGCAGACATTAAATCAGAAACGACTGTTTGTTTCTATTCTTTGGTTGTGTGGAGTTATCAGAATGAAAAAGATAGAAATAGAGGTAAGCTTCGGACATTTCCTAGGATTTAGATGTACTAGAGATGTCCAGACCCCCGTAGGACTTTAGCTACAAGATTGCATCACCGATCATAAAACTCGATAGCTGTGTTTTTGTCTTGAGTTCACTTTCACAGTACTAATACCGCTTTCAGCACAAGTCACTTCCAGGGAATTAAGTCCTTGCAGTCAGTGGGTTAAATCCCCACGAAATAACCTGCAGGTGACCCAGTTGCACTGACCTCAAATATAGAATTTCAGATCAATGACTGCAGTACTTGGATTCTGAAATATCAAACAATCTCTGGTGTTTTTGTTACCTCAATGAGTGTTATCAGACAGGGGATCACTATGGCAATTACAGGTTCTTATCATATTAATGTTTGTGTCTGGCCCAAAAAGAAACTATTTAAAAAAGTAAATGCCTTCTGTTCTTTTTTCTCAGAATATGTAATGGTGACTTTCAAACACATAATGAGAATTAACAGTAATTCAAATAGCACAAGTGGTCATTAATTGCCCGTACATGAAATAACATTTCCTCCTCAGAGGGCGAAGCATTCCAGTTGAAAGTGGAATTCTTTTGGTCTATTCACTTTTTAACTCTGTCATGAAAGGAAAACAGATCTCCCAATTTCTCCCAAATAAAAATGTTAAGCCTTCACAAACTAGCATTGGGGTTAGTGAAAAAGAAAAGGGAAATAATGTTATAGGTACATGAACTGTAACATTGACTGGCATGGTGTTTTGCTAGTGTCTAACCAAAGAGTAGGAACCACTTCAAGTATTTACACAAACAGAGGGAATTAGTTCGATGCAGGGAACTGGTTACCCATATGATGAGGAAGTTGAGAGCCAAACAAGGAAAGAAAAGTAACCAGGAAACTAGCTGCTGCAGGAAGCTACTACCAGGCTGGATAGGAAAAAGACAGGAGGGTTCCCACCGCAAGATGGAAGCTGGAACCACAGTGGGCCTCTCCAGTCAAAGCTGAAGCCATGGAAAAGATGGACCTTCAGGTAAAGAACTATCTGAGACAGGTGGGTGGGCAAGGGAGAAGGGGTGGAGGATAACCTGACACACTAGCTGGCCTTTTCCTTCCCTGCCCCTCTGCTATCTAATGTCAGGGCTTACACTGGCTACAGCAGTAGGAGGCCAGCCCTCAAGAGCACCTGGGCAATGTAGCTGGCTGGGGTCAACCCTCCTACATTATAGAGCACAAAGGGAGGGGCAAAGATCTGATGGCCAAGAGCCCCAGAGCCAGCATCTACGGACATCTTTCCCATGAATTTCCTTTACCTGGTTGGTTTCTTTTCATGAAAAGGCCAAGAACTCAGAGGCAGGTCTCCTGAGCTTCTCACTGTATAGATTTTATGGGAGGCAGTGAGACCTATGATAAAACCCATCACCTCTCTGGGACTGGATATGAGTCTTTATAGTTTTGAAAGATTTTTTTTTAAACTCAACTGGCATGCAGTGGGGTAAAAATACCTACTCTGGTGTAGTTTTACCACTGTCAAAAAGTATGTGGCCATTCTCCCATTGCTTAAGGATATTTAAATATGAACTACCAAGGAGTTTAGTTGAGTTTATAACACCAAAACTGACTGCAAGATTCTGACAAAAACACATAGCTTAGTAAGCATGTTTCTTCCAGCATTGTTACATATTTCTCCACCGTGCTATCCGGTTGGTTAGTCCTTCCATTTTACGCAGTAAGAAATAATAAGTACTATTTTGAGTTAGGCAAAACAAGGTCGCTGAGGTTGATTCTTCTTGCCTTAAACAATGATAGAAAAACTACCTCCGTCGTAAGATCAAGTGAAAGCAAAACTCCTTCCTTGTTTCCATATTGCATTCTCAGACAAAGTTCGACCAAAGAAATACTGTTAGCATTTGTCTAGGACCTTACATTTTTTAAGGACTTTCTTAAGCACCATCTCGTTGGTTCTTGGCATAATCCATTTTATAGGTGTTGGCAAAAATCCTTGCAATAGCCATCAGTCACAACAGCATGATACCACTTCAACTCTGCCTTGTTCCATTCCGACTATGCCAGTGTTTCTGAAATTCTGTTGAGTGGGCGTTGAGTCCAGGATAGTGCAGAGATGGTCTTATTCTTTGTGTAAATCCAAAAGACATGCCGTCACATGGGTTCTAAGGGCCTGCTTCCCCTATCTCTTAGGTAGGAGAATGGCTTGCCTTGTATCTTTAGAATCAGGTGGACTAAAGGAAGCTTAAATGATGGGTATCTATATCACAACCCTCATATCAGCATAGGTGCAGGTATGCTTACAAATAACATAACCCTCACCTAAAAGTCTGGAGACCATGACGTGAAATTTGTATGACTTCTTTAAATATACATAATCAGAAAGAGGTACCCCAATGCAAGTTCCCCAATTTCCTATAAGAACACTGTGCTAATATTGTGTTAATACTAATCTTTCATGCTCGCCATGTTCCAAGCCAGTATATCAGAATAAGCTGTTATGGAAATGCATGCTTATTTAGTTATTTTCTTTATTCCTCCTTTTAAAAAGAAGTTGAACCTGGGAACCATAAAATATTGTTCTTCTTGAGAAGCAGAAAGAACCATGACAAGGGATAAGAGCTGCAGCCTCCCCTCAAAACCCATAGTTAAGACACTGCTACTGTATTCAACAACAGCAACAATCACAACAACAAAATTGTGAGCAGACAGCAAGAGAAAGATCTTGGGAAAATAAATTCTGTTGCATTCCTCTTGATATCATTGTTCTGGAGCTTTAAACAAGTATGAAGACTAGTGGAGAGGGAAACAGAATAAAAGGGCATTTTGAGGGGCTGTTCTCCAACATGGGGCCCCCAATCCCCCACTCCCACTAATGGAAATACTGTACACACAATCATCCAATATCAGACCTCCTAAGCAGAACATTTTTTTTTCTTGGAGATTTTTCTCTTGGACTTTAATTAAACTCCTGCCAGGCTTGCAAGCTTTTTAATTTTACCTTTCTTTCTTCTTTCTTTCTTTTTCCTCCTTGAATCAGCTTGCTAGCCAGGAAACTTTTTCCAAGCTGTCACAATTATAGTAAGTGTACCCTAAGATATTAAATTAGATGTACTGGTAGTTGCTTCTCCAAGCATCAATAGCAAAAGTTTCCTTGCATTTGGAAAGATTTTCATTCATTCATTCATTCATTCACTCTCTTATACTTAAGTGTGTGTGTTACAAATGCAAAAACAATAGAAAAGGAAGCTTCGAGGAGTGTACAATGACTATTGGTTTGTATGTGACATAATTCAACCTCCTACAAAGTCACCAGTTTAACAGAAGAAACCTGCCATTACTTAATTGAATCTTCTTACACTGCTCATAAGCAAATTGTAGCGGAGTATTTACTAGTATTGCTGGGTGAAGGGTGAGGGAGCCTTGAGAAGGTGATGCCTCAGTTGATGATTTAACTAACACCTCTTTAACGAAATGTAATGAAAGCCACTTAAATTCTTTTTCAAGACGCTTTTGTATGCAAACTCATTGCCAATTCTGAAACTCTCAAGGCAGGGACTGGGAATGCCAAAGGTGATCCCTCTAAAACAGATTCCGTGAGAAGCTATTTTCATTTGAGGTTGTTTAGTTGAAAACTGGCCACTCTAAATAGGTTACCCTATTCGCTAACAACAAAGCAAAACCAGAACTCAAACGAAAACATCTCAGAGAATATTGCAGGGCCAGGCATCAAAAACACAAAACTAAAATGAATCATGTGGAGCACCAGGGATATTACCATCTCCATGATTGCTATCATTGTCATTCTTACTTGTTTACTTAATAATTCCATGCTGCCAGGTTACTCCACCAAGCGCTCCTGTCTGTGAGGTTACTTACTGATCGCTTCCACAAACCGCTCAAAGAAGCTGTAAGGGAAGAGCGGCTCAGGCAGCTCCCGGAAAAACATCTTCAGTGCTCCGGTGACAACGTGGATGTCCTCCCACTGGCTGTCGTCCAAATTCAGCTTCTCTTCTGGGAAAACACGAGGAGAAATGGAACAACTGGTTTTAATGAAACAATTACAAGACACTAATTATTATGTTAATGTTTGCCTACTATCATCAGCAACCGTTAACAGCCTTCTGCACCTAGAGGTTTGGTGCTGTGCGTGGTTTTTTTTTCCCCTTTTCCGTAGGAAGGGAACATTTTCAATGGAATACCATCTGTAGGAATGCAGCTAACAAAAAAACAAGAGACACAAAGAGACAGTGCCATTGACACAGTATGTCAGATACATTTATTCCCATAATGCATCAGTATGAAAATTAGCATCACAGCTCAACATGATTCAAAGCTATTTGGTTTTGAGGCCGAGGGGCTAAGAGTTGCCAATGATGGCCGGCTCAAGGGACCGGCCTAAAGGCCTTGCTGAGCCAACAGGAGACATATGCTAAACACGGCAATAGAAAATGAGTTATTGCTTTACATGTGTTAGCCTTGCTATGTACAAGGGAATAATGGGTAACACTTTTTTCCCTTTTTTGCTGAATATAAAGTCAGCAAGGAATAGAATACTGAGTGAGAAAGGATATTAATTCCTTCTTACTGCTTCAAAAATATCTTTTTTTTTTTTTTTTTTTTTTTTTTTTTAGTTTTCATCTCAGCGAGGAAAATGTGCCCAGCAACAATATTAGACAGACCCCTGTTGGCCTACGGAGGCTATGCAAAGCTGTCAAAAATGATAACGCACTAAAGACAAACCACAAGTGCTTACCCACTCCGCCTACAAACAACAGAAATGTTTGCTTGGGAAGCTGGAGTGAGTTGAGGGATTTAAATATTAAAGGATGTAACTGCCAAAATGAAGTTTTTAGAAGAAATAAAGAGACGCTGGACAACTATTTTCTTCTTGTTCACCCTCAGAATGAAAGTCTGGAATCATTCTCACCCAAGAAGTGAAGGTAGCAGGATCTGAAAGCAACATCTTTACATACAACTGAAAGGAAGCAAAGCATGCAAGCATTGCTGCTGATCGGTAGTATTTGTCTTTGTAAACATGCGACATCAAAGCGCTTTTGAATTCTAGGTGGAACAAAAACTAAAGCTAATCATTTTTAACAGCCTGAGGTTAACTGAGCAGCCTAGTCTCCTGGCCAGAACTTAACAGGCATTTGGTCAACTGGATTTTTGTTTCTTTACCAATGTCTTGGGCTCAGGTTCACATGCCCCCTCTGTGTCAGTTTTATGAAGCAGAGGAGAATTTGCACCAAAAATGTGAGAAAAGCTGAGAATTGTCACCATAGGGAATCTCCGCATGGGCTGTTTTGCCAATAGTGTTCACGTCCTTTTAAAATCTTAGCTGTAATCTTTATCAGATCTCTTTTTCTAAATGGACTATTATTTCCAGGGCTGGTAAGTGGAGTTCCTGTTCAATAGGATGTTTGCAAAGAGAAGGAGAGAAGGTGGATCTGTTTATTTCAGATGGGCTATTTTCTTCTTCTCTTTCAGTCTTCATGCTTACCTCAATCATAACACAATAATATGATCCACAACAAAATCAGCAGAGGAGACCTTCTTTCTGCCCTGCAATCATTTTTGATTGATTGTATTTCAACAATTAGTCTTTTATTTGGCTACATACTATTGAAATAGGCCGACAGCATCTTAGCAGGCCAGCTTTAAACAGTCAACTGTTAACAATAGCATCAAAAAGGGAGACCTGATGGGGTTTACTGTCACTTTAAAGAACGGGGTTTTCACATTGTTGAAATCTGTCAGATATTTTGAAATGTCCCTCTCACTATGGTGCCACACCCCCTGCGTGCCCTTATAATAAAATTGGTTTTACTCCTGATTAAATCATTTTCTCCCTACCCACTACCATACTTCTCATAATGGACCTGTGCGCTCTACAGCTGGTGTTCTTCCCATGGTACCAATTCTTACTTTATCTTTTAAGCACTTTGCTGCTAAGATCTCATGCAGAGTGCTTATGTTTTGTTAAGAGCTTCATTCTTAGAGAAATAGCTTAACACATGTTCTAAAAATGTTGTACAACTTATTGCTTAAAACACATTTAGAAAATGTATAAGTACTGTAGCTTTGGCACTGAACTTTAAGTGGAAACCCAAACACACCACACACACACACACACACACACACACACACACACAAGTGCTCTCTCACACACAACTATCTTTACCAAAAATTTATCGGAAAAGTCCAAGACAAAATGCCAGCCTGGTACACGGGTTCGAGATTGCCAAAGGAAAGTACTCAGCAGGTGAAAAAGAGAATGATTTTATCTTGAGCAAGAAAACAACAATAACAAATAATTACTTGACCATTAGTATTTATGACCTCCAAATAAACATCAGTTAATTGAAGTCACTGCAAAAATGGAATATTTCAATATACACAACAAAGAAACTTTGCCAATCAATAAATACCATTTGATTATATCCACTTGAAATAACGTATAATATCGATATCGACTTGTACTACTTAAACCAGCATTTTTAGTATGTAGTGTTCATTAAAACAAAGCAAAACAAAACAATTTGTAGCCCTCCATAAGTAGCTTAAATAAACAATATGACAAGGAGCTGGAAAAATCTTTTGAGATATAATCTCTATTTTTTTATATCAAATTTTCATAGCCAGCAAAGTTTAAGATTACTTGTAAACCAGAGGACTTTAAGGTATATTTTTCAAGGCCAATGAGATTTATCTAAACAAGCAGTTATGTTCATATTTCTATGTCTTCTCATGAATCCAACCAGTTCTCAAGATGAACCAATCATAATCATATCTTGGTGTTAACAGGTATCATTATAAACACAGTTGTATTATTTGATAGACATTTTCTAACTAATCTGTTAGCAGTGCCACAGAAGTGCACAGAAGTGTTAGAAGTGCTTACGCTTCTCCCTTTGTTCAATAGAGCAAGGCTTGTCAACAGTAAAGCATTATTAACATTTGGCACTAGATAATTTTTCGTGGGGGCTCTGCTGTGCATGCTAGGATGTTTAGGAGCATCTCGGGCCCTAACCCAGTGGAGACTGGTAGCGCTTCCCAGTGGTGGTGATGAAACACCCCCAGATATGGCCAACTGTCTCCAGATATGGCAAAGTCATGCTCCGTTGAGATACACTCCAGTATAATGGAGCTGTAAGAATCTATAGAATTGCTCAATAAATATAGATTTATGAAGGTTCCCTTAGGTGAGCAGAGAGCTAGAAAACTAGATACATACTGAGATTTCTTTCATAAGACCTGAAGAACTGGTAATTATTATGGATGAAATCAAAACCTCTTCCGGAACAAAGTTCACATGACCACATTCCCGGGTGTTTTACAACAAAAACAATAACCAACAATTATGTAGTGCTTCCACTCTATGAGGGACTATGCTATGCACTTTAGACTCATTATCTAACGTAACGGTCTCAGTAAGACAGTGAAGTCCATGTTATTGTTATCACCTCCTCCATTTTACAGACAGGGAAAATGATACATGGGGAGATTAAGCAACTTTTCCATTGCTCACAAATGATGAATCCAGAATAAGGAGCCGGCACCCTCCCCCACCCCACAAAACCACTATGTTCAGACTTAATCTTGGCTGGCAGAAGTTAAAAGGGAAAAGGCAAATAAATGGTAATTGCAAGTGGTAGTGGATTGACTATTACTTCAAGATAGTGACTTTTACATTTTATCCCTAAATGTCTTACTTGAGGCTATGCTTTTACCTGTAAACTGACTCTGATCTTCAGTAATTACTCATTTAGAGGAGGAACAGATTCTTCTATAAACAGATATAAAGCAAATTGGCAATAAAAAGAAACTGCATTAGGAAAGGGGCAGGGGATGGAGCAAACGGTCACGTGATGATGTGATGAAGAGGAAATATGACAGAGTGGGAAAGAGATTATACGAAACACCAGGCCTGGGTTTACCACTGATGTGCCATATATCTGTTTACTTGATTGTGAAATGAAGATAGAAGGGTAGTAGTTGTTGTTATCAGATGAGAAAACATATCTGAAAAACATTTGGAAAGCACAAGGAAACAAAGACATCCAAGATGCTACTATGACATGAAAGGTGGAATAAAGGCCAAAAGGGCAAAATATATAAGGGCCTAAGGCAATGGAAATACTGAGCAAAGAGCATAACCATCCTGTCGTTTTAGGCGATGTACCTCAGCATGATGCAGTTTGTCACATGAGATCAACAGAAATTTGACCTCCTGGAGTCCAGTACTGGAAAGAAGTCTGGCTTCGTCACGATATCTCACAATCCTTCCTCTGATAATTGTGTTGATTTCTCCTGATTTCTCTAATCGGGCTTTCTTAAATTCATTCTTTTGTCTTAAAGCATTTAAACAGAATTGAAGATAGGTCAAGCTCTGGAGTCCAAATACTATGTGACTTTTATTAGAACACAACAAATATATCTTAACATTGTAACTAAATGAGGCCATCTTGAAATGTCCTTTCTTGAAGAGTCTTTTGTGTATTTTATTTATTTTAAGTAAACACATCTATATTAAGCTATTTATATTTGAAAGAAAAAAATAGTAACTATTAGGAATAATCTGTCTTAAAATGGAGAATTAAAAGATGGGCCTTTGATAGCTACAGCAGGTCTTGGTAATTTCCCAGGAAAAAAGGCATGTTTAATAGTTTAATTACCTCTTCCCTCTTATATATTGCTGTATAGACTGGTATAACCGGAATTTGCATTGCCTGGTGTGATTTCAACTAAACTTACCATGTTAACCCAGTGTTGATTAAAACGTGACCGCAGAAAACTTGAATGATCCAGAAGTGACTAGTGACATAAAAGTAAAGACGTACTTCTTTGTATATTGAAGAACAAGTGCATTTTTATCTTGTTATTTTTTTCCATGGCACTTTTAAAGCTTCTTTCCAACTTTATTTTACTGTTGTAACAAAAAAGAGGAAAGACACCCCAACTTTCCCAGGATATGGTGAGAAGAGCTCTGATTTCATTAATATAATGACAAGAACCTATTACATTGTGAAACTCTCATAAAGGATGTGGTATCTGCTTCCAGAGCAGATGACCATTTGGAAACCTTATCTGAAAGGCCTGCTGGGTACATGAAAGTCACAGCACGAATGAAAGAGATGCCAGAGGGACTACCGATCTGAAAATAATAATACGTTTGGCCATAAAATCAAACTGGAAGATTAGTTATTAAAGTGGATAAGACACACTGTTTATCTATAAGGATATAGCTGATTTTTAGTTTAGCACTTAAAGCAGTGGATCAAAAGGAAGTTGGTGGAATCATTCGAATAGCTCAACCTTTCCTGTTGTGTTAGCCCCTTAAAGTAACAGTTCAGTTTGATTTCCAGTAGATTAGAGAGTTTCCAAATTCTCAAACACAACGATGTAAACCCTGTGTCAAAAGTAGCATCCTTCCATGCTGTACTCACTCCAGCTCCTTCCTACAGCATCTTGGGTATAACATGAGACTTTGGTGATGACATTATTTTAGAAAACTTGACCAGTTGGCCAGTTAGTTTGTATGTTTACTTGATTTTTATTAAATAAACATAGATGGAATAGACACTACATACTAGAGCCATATTATGTGTTTTTCAAAGCAATCGCTGTTGAGGTTGTTTTATATTCCTCAAAGGAGAGTATTTTACCAGGTGCTCTGAAATATTATTTAAGTGGATATAGACTAAGTTCTAGACATTTCACATCTGATACCTGTTCCCTAGCATCAGACTCTATTGACCTTGCAGACAAGCAAGAACAAACTCAAAGAATAAATATATCACCCAAGAAATGTGCAGTATGTCTGTAATGGGCTGAATTGTGTCATCTCCAATTCATACATGGAAGTCCTAACCCCCAGTATCGTAGAATATGGCTGTATTTGAAGATGGGCCTTTAAAGAGGTTATTAAGGTAAACTGAGGTCATATGGGTGGGCCTTAACCCAATATGAGTGCTGTCCTCCTACAAAGAGATTAG
Source organism: Lynx canadensis (assembly GCF_007474595.2). Lineage (NCBI taxonomy): Eukaryota > Metazoa > Chordata > Mammalia > Carnivora > Felidae > Lynx > Lynx canadensis. The sequence goes on along the minus strand of NC_044310.1, from coordinate 134,183,556 downwards.
GACACAGACATGTACTAAGGGAAGACCATGTGAAGAAATAGGAAGAAGACGGCTGTCTACAAACCAGGGAGAGAGGCTTCAAAGGAAAGCAACTCTGCCAACACCTTGATCCTGGACTTCTTGCCTTCCTAACTATGAGAAAATAGATTTCTGTTGTTTAGTCTCACCCAATTCCCAGTCTGTGGTACGTTGTCATTGCAGTCCTAAAGAAATGAATATCATGGCCAAAGGTTTGCATAGAGAAAGATGTTATGTTCCTGGATCACATCTAAACATCTTCTTAACACGCAGACTATACCACACTTATGAAATATGGTAGACAATAGAGATAGCTGTTTAGGTTATTCTAGCTGAATAAAAATAATTATCTAGATTCAGAGAAAAGGTTTGAAGCTGGAACCAATTGGAGAATAGCTTGCCTACTTAGATTCCACCCAACTATTTCAAATGATTTGCTTTATAAACACATGCAGGATACTCTCTATCTTGGTGCCCCTAGACAAAGAATAAAATTACTATTGCCATTTTCTTACTAATTCTTTTTTCTAGCTACTTCTTCTAAAGTACAAATATTTCATTGCTGTTATAGCCTCAGATACAAAATACTAGGGAACATTTAAAATGCTCTCAATGCAAGCTAAATCAACTTTCTATGGCTGTGGTACCTATCAAAGAAGGAGGAAAGTGGTTTTAAATATGAAACTTCACATTCCACATCTCAAGACATTTATTCCTTAAAATTTATCATAGTAACTCCCTGGAAGCTATGAGGAGGCCTACATTGGAAAATGGTGACTTTACTGTAAGAGAAGATGGTTGGATCTGTGTGCAGAATGTGTGGTTTTGCCACATGGTGTACAAAATATAGTTTTGTGTGGTCTCCTTAGTAGGAAAGAGAGAAGAACCAAGGAAATAACCAGAAACTCTCTAAGATACTGAAACTAAAAAGAAAACAAAAAACAAAAACAAAAACAAAACCCCCAAACAAACAAACAAAAACTTTTATTTCTTAACACCTAATGGAATGTTTTGGCATTCCATGTTGGCTTGCTCTCTACGTATTTCATGTTGTGTATATTTCTTTGCAAAACACTTAGGAAGCCCAAGGCATGCAAATAATGTCACAGGCTAATATGAAATATCCTTCATTACTCTCTTTGAAGGAAGCAGAGCCACCCTCTACTATATCCAGCACAGGAACTGGGTCAGGAATGAGAATGCCTTATTTTTATTTTTCCTCAGATTTCATTTGAATGTAAATAATAACATAATAAATAGGTACAACTGAAACTTGTGAAGCAGGCACCACAGATGGAAAGTATAACAAATGTGTCATTGCTTTGTGCATTTTTAATTTATAATGGCATAACATAAAACTTCTTCCCATCATCATAACTCCCATGTATAATGCCACCTTATAAAATGATGTTATTGACATTATGCTTCTCTCCGGGCTTTTAGATGGTTTTTGTCCGGGCACCTGAGGAGAGATGACCCTCTTCAGAGTCTAACAACAACACTACCACCGGCAAAACTGAATTGACTTTATTTGTTAGGATCATACATTTAAAAAGAGAATATATTTCATGGCAACCAATATATATTTCTTTAATTCCTTTCATTCTCAGAGCTTCCAACACTGCTCTTATTTCCATTCAGTCAAAGGCTTTTTGTGCTCTGCAGACACCATACACAATGGTTCATTTTATTTGACCGTCTTCTCCAAACAGATTCTGAATTTGTTTGAATTCCATGGATGATTTCATACATTACATCCTCCAAAGGGGAGAGAATCCGTAGGATTAAATTTCAGCAAAGTCATTTTTGAGTTTCCTTCGTTATCGGCTCTAAATTTCAGCACCATTGCTATTTGTTCCCTCTAAGTTATATTACATTTGTAAATATCAAGCAGAAGGTCAGATCAAAACATATCTCATAATGATATCTAGGAAATAAATATAACTAAATCCTATTAATGCCCATATACAGATAACATTTCCATTGTAGGTATATGCACATACCTAGACATTATTTAAAGCGCTGGCTTCCTCACTTGTCTAATGAGAACTGTAATCTCTCCCTCCTCATTTTGTGTGAGAATTAAGTGAAGTGATATATGTAAAAGATTTAGTACAGGCTTGTTATAGCATTATTAGAAAATTTATTTGGACATTTTCTTCTTTGTCAACCAGACTTTGGCAAATGATTCCAGAATCTAATATAATTTCTAGCGTTTATTATTCCCTTTACTGCATTGTTGGTGTTTGTGGGATTAGAGATGGTATCATTTAGCAGGAAGGACCCGGTTTGTTGCTAGGTTAGAAGTCTTCCATCTGGAAAGATTCCGTCAGGAAAATAGAAATAAAAGGTAAACAAAATTGGTAGATTAAGACAGTGCTACTCTCATTCACTGAAATCATTTTATTCCTAGATAAGATATCAATAAAGATAACCAAAAGAAAGAGATTTTTTGGGCAATTATTGAGGATAAATTTTTCCACTAAATTATCTTGCTTAATTGATTCATGGGAGTAGTTAAGTAAATTTTCTATTTCGTAGCATAAGAACTGCCAGAGTTCTCCAAAGGGACATGAAATCAGAGTTGGGAGACGTGTAAGTTTTATGACTCCTTGCATAATGTTAGACAGAATAGGTAGATCTCCATGCATCCATTTCTTTTTGAAACCACCAAATAACACTCTCTTCTTAATTCTGTATTTGTGTAATATTTTAAGTCCAGAATAATGAGATGGAGTCTTTCAGGAATCTATTATCAATAACTGGTTATTTTGGGGTTTTTTGTGAATGAGAAGTTTTAGAGATTTTTTTTTCCCACCTCAAAAGAGAGTCTGCCTGTCTGACTCCAGGGGTCTCCAGCTTTCAAAGATATGGAACAGAAAATCACCATTGTGTCACTTTCTAACATAACTTTTGAGAATCATCATTCATATAAATAATTCACGATGTGGGCTGTTTTTATTACAAAGAAGCTATAAAAACTAGCTGATAAAAATTGTCAAAACACTTAATAACATGCTACTTGAAAACCTACATTGTTTAATATGAAGAGTGCGGTGCTTATTGTTATTTAAAATTTATTTATTTTATTTTGAAATGGATAATGTATTCACACAATTTAAAGTTAAAAATATATACTGCAAAAGTCTCTTCCTAGTTTATCCCTAGCTAGTCAGTTTACATCCCCAGAGAAAACCCATATTATCAATTTCCTATGTATCCTTTCAAAGCCATTTTCTATACTCAAGCAATATTACCCTCTACCACCACTTAAAATACACACAGCAATACAATCTATGCACCGTTCGACATCTTGATTCTTTTCACTTGACAATATATCATAGAAGTTATTCAAAATCAGGACTTCCTTCTTCTACTTTTTAAAGCTATATATTTACTTTTATGGATGTACAGTAATTTACTTAATGAGTTTTCAATTGTCAGAGATTTTGCATAGAGCTAGTGTAAGGAATCTTGTTCTTAGATCATTTATATCTAACTTTAAGTATGTACCTGGGTGAACAGAACAAATTCGTAGACCTGGAGTTTCTAGATCAAAAATTGTTTGTATATCTAAAATATTCATAGGCCTCGCCAAATTGCCCTCATAGCTCGTGCACCAATTTATGTTACCATCACAAAATTTTAGAGACTGTGGTTCACTAAGAGCATATATTCATTACTGCCTGTCACTCTTCTCAGATGTCCATAGATAAATTGTGCCTTTAACTGAATAGTGGAAAAAAATACTAAATGAACAATAAAATGAGTAGAGGTATAGAGACTAAGACTAAAAATACACACAAAAATCTTGGTTAATGAAGTGAAAAGCTTAAATATTTAAATGACAATAACTGGTAAGCAATTGATTTTAATAAACGTATAACATTAATAACTACAAATAGTAAAATAAGCTCCAATAACAATAACTGTTTTCTGATGAAATAAGACATTAATAGAAACAACCAAACCAAAAAAAAAAAACCAACACAACAAAAACGAGCATTCTAAAAATAACGGAACGAATGGAATTCTACCACTTATGTAAATTTCAGCAATTAGTAGTACAAAGGAAATATTGATCAAATTATTTAACATATTAATTCATTAAAATAATTTATGAGACACCTACTAGATGCCAATGTGACAAATGCAAGAAGTATGAGAGGAAAGACAATTCTAAGGACAGAATGAGAATTGCAAGATGTTTGAGAAATGGTGTAAAAACTTTTGAAGTCCTGGCAATTCATAAGTTCTCCTTAACATCACTGCTAGGATTGTGCTGTCTTTAGGGAAGAAGCTACCCTTTTTAATTTTATATTTGCTTCATCAGTACAAAGAAATGCTCAATTAGTTGTTTAATAAGTACCTCTTTAATAAAGATCATGATGATAATGACGATAGCCATGTAACCCTCCCAGGTCTGAGGGTTTTCTACAGTTCCTGTTGTAGAAACTTAGGAAGACATCATTTGCTATAGTCTCAGGTGAACTGTTAGTACTGAGACACATTTCCAAGCAGCCCAGGAGGTTCTGGTCCCTCGGAACCTCTTCTCTCTCAGCAAGCAGAGCAGAGATGTACTTGGGATAACCTCACCATGCACTTCTCTCGTGAAAGTGCACGCCAAAGTCAGTGGAGGAAGGTGGACTGATGTATATGAGAAGATCCTGGCTTCTGTGACCAGCTACTCTTCTCCTTGTTTCTCTTTCAGTCTAACACTAAACCAATCTGTGGCACTAACTCCTGGGTCTCTGCCTATGTTTCCTGATGTTACCCAGATATCTATGTTGCTAATCTTTACTCTGGCCTACATTCAGCTTCATTTCAGATCCTGCTTACTATGTTTCTAATCCTCCCTGGTCATCCTGTCACTCCTGGGCACACCCTACATAATTCAACTCTACTGACTAACCAAAATGTTTCTCGGGTGTCCCTCCTCCAAACAAGTTCATTCTTATTAATCTTTTTTATCCCCAGTGTTTAGCCTAGTGCCTCATGCGGTTTTACTATTTATGGACATACTGGTGTTGCCTGTCCAATTTTAACCTCCTCTGATAGTAGAGGTTATTTCATACTACAATAATAATGCTGATAACAGTCTGTGTGCATACACACACAGGTACAGCATAATTTTTGTGTTCTCTTTGTTCATTTTAATCTCTTAAGACACTTAGCCAACACGGAAATTATAAATAGGTCGTTCAGTCACTCGTTTATTCATTTATCAAATATTTATTGAACTCCAACTTTGTGCCAGGCATGTTGTAATTGCCGGGGTGAAACAATACATACTGAAGACCTGGTCTCTAAGCTTGAAGCTCTTGCAGTATATAGGGAAAAAAAAAACATAATAGAATGTGGAAAATGTTACTACACAGCTTAGTGTAGACAGCTATGGGAACATAGAAGATGAGTATCTAGCTTCCTTTGGAATGTGATCAAGAGAGGTTTCCCAGCTGAGGCTTCACATAACAATTAGTTTCTGAGCAGCCATGTGGACAGTGGTGAGGTACAGGAGGATGTGGAAGAGGATGGGAAGATGTATACAAAGAACATGAGAAGTAACAGTCATGCTAAGGACTGAGGAACACAATGCATTTGTGGATCTTTAAGTTGCTGGGGAGCACAGATGTATAGGTTCCACATCTCAGAGTGCTGAGAATGGAAAGGAAGGTACAGGCCACAGCATGAGGACCTTATGGCTGAAATCGGCTGGATCACAAACAAGACAGTGACATTCTAGAAAGGTGCTCCAGCAGGAGTGAGTAGGATGGATCAGAGTGAGTATATGGATGAGAGGTGGCATGTCCAAGAGGCACCATGAGCAAGGAGCTCGGTTGAGGGGCTCTGCTGTGCTAAAATATTGCATATTCACCATGGAAAAAACATTTCAAGGAAGTCAGGAAATAAGAGAGAGACACTCAGGTGTATTGATGAAACCATTACATAGTAAAAAAAGAAGTCTAGAAAAACGATGGTTAGGCATGTACAAAGGATTAAAGTTCAGAAACCAATTATTTCTCATAGGTTCAAGAAAGTCAAAATATTCTATTTTCCTGAAGTTTATAAAAACCTGCTGGTAGTTGGAAATGAGAATCCGTTTGGATTATCTGACCAGAGATAAGACTTCAATGGTGTTTCAATATCATGCACTACTTTACGGACTCTACAAAAGGGAATTACAATTAATTGGATTATGCTGGTTTCCACACGCTGATTGTAGGAAAAGAAAGTATAAAAGTGTAACCAATGCTAACAGGTCATATCTATCATCAACCATGGGATTTTCTTTTTTACTTACCAATAAGATTAATTTCTTCTTTACAATCTTTCAATTTGAAGTCATTTTAATTATAGAGTTTAGAAAATTCAAAGGAGAAAGCAAACCTACTTTCAATGTATTATTAATAATTGACCTCATTTTTATTCATCTTTATGATGAGGGAAAAAGAAATGGATGGCTTGTTTATTGTTTAGATGAGTTTTACTTAGTTAAGATCCCTTTGCAAACTTTTCTCAATTTCGATTTAATTAAAAATTATTTTATACTGAATTTCTGTAAAGTGCTAAGACCAAGGCTAGGTTCTTGGATTCATAAAGATGTGGTCTCTTTTTCAGGGAACTTGAAAAAGTCTGAAAAAGACTCAGGTCTGCAAACCTCAAACATTATTACATGGCTAAGTGGAATGTTAGATTAAAGATATAAATTACTAGATAATATAATTGAGCACTTCTCTGGGAGTATTATAAGTGCTTTGCATGTATTAACTCATTTGATCGTCACAACAACATATGCTATAGGTATTGTTATTAGTTCAATTTTACTGACAGGGAAATGGAGGTACAGGGATCAAGCAATTTGTCCAAGTTCACTCAGGTTTTTAGCTAGAGTCCAGTCCATTGGGCTCTAAGCCTGAAACCTTAGTCACTGCCAGCACAGAGTATGGACTGCTTCATTCTGACTGGGGTGACAGGGGAAAATTCTCTAACTATGACAGTAAAGGGATCAAAGAATTTTGATGACCGAGGTGAGCGAAAAAGCATGTTGTAGGTGAACGTTCTATAAATGTGTTCCCAGGACCAGCCATTTTGGTATCACATAGGACATTATTAGAAATGCAAATTATTACATTATACCCCAAACCTACTGCATCAGAATCTCTGGGGTACAGATGGCCATCTGCAATTTAACAAGTCTTCCAGGTGATTCTGAGGCATGGTAACATCTGAGAGCCACTATTTTAGCAAAGAGAGATGATATGGATAAAGGTTGGATTATTGGCAAATGGCGTCTTTACAGGTAGTGCAAAGGTGGGTTATGAAATGTGAGAACCTGGCTTGGAAGTTGGTGGAATGCCTTGACTGCCATGCTAAGAAATTCAAGGTTTAAATGTTCTCCTTTAGACAAGAGACAGCTACTAAAAGTCTGAATGCAGAAATATATCATTCAGACTGTAGTTTATGGAAATAAGTCAGTTGGGAATATAATGACGCATTTGAGAGGTGAGAAGGTGAGAAGATGCAAAATGGTTACAAAACTACTGTAATAGTCCAAGGCATCACAAAGGCCAGAACAAAGTAGCGTTTGTAGAAATGCAAAGAGGCTACGTGAGACCTTAAAATTTAGTAAAAGTAGTGGTGGCAAAAGGAAAAAAGAATCAAGTACAACTCTTGTTTTTGGCTAAAAGGATGTTGATGTGTCAATGTAGTTGTCTTATATTGAACACATGAGAAAGAGTAGCTAGGATTTTTTTATTCATTCCATTTGTTCTTAGAAAGAAGATGCCAGGTTTGGGTATGCTATTGACATTTTCATATGGCAATTTCCATTGGACATTTGAATATTTGGATATGTAGCTTAGTAAAGGGGGATGAAGATTGGCTAGGTTGATTTGAGGATTAACAGGTAGAAATAAAAGTTGAATAATAACAACAGTGATGCCAAAAGCCATGAACCTAACACCTATCATGTACCAGTTACTGTGACAGGTAATTTAAACATGTGATCTTATTTAGCTTCCATAGGAACCAAGCAAAGTAGTCTATCCACACCTAACATGTAAAGATGTAAGGACCAGAGAATGTATGTAACTTGCTCAAGTTCATACAGAAAGTTAGTGCCACAGGTGATTCTAACGGTTGCTTTACTCACAAACTATTTTGTAAGACTACCCTAAAATAATAAGGGAGGAAAATGATCATGTAGGAATAGAAAGAGCAATAAGAGAAGAGTGCCATTCAAATTTATGTCCTGGAAGTGAGAATATAATTATTTTTACATAAGGTTTATAAACAAACAGCTCCAGACCATGACATAAAAGAAATATCCAACCAACATGGATTCCTGCGTTAATAGTTTATCTCTAATGATCAGCATCTACACAAATCAGTGTGTTTGGCAAGGCAAATTCCACTGCAGTTTCATCTGTAGAGAGTTGCACTAGTTTTTTTGTTTTCATTTTTTTTTTAATGTTTATTTATTTTTGACAGACGGAGACAGAACAAACCAGGGGAAGAGCAGAAAGAGAGGGAGACACAGAATCAAGAGCAGGCTCCAGGCTTTGGGCTGACAGCACAGAGCCTTATGCGGGGCTCAAACTCAGGAACTGTGAGATCATGACCTGAGCCGAAGTCGGACACTTAAAACCTACTGAGCCACCCAGGTGCCCTGAGAGTTGCGGGAGTTTTAAGTACACCGAACAAGTCACAATTTGTGATTCAGGTCATTTCTGCTGAAGAACACCTATCAACGCAAACCCAATGCTCTTTGGTGTGTTACTGATTAATAACAATGGTGACATCTAAAGTCAAGAGGAGGGGCGCCTGGGTGGCGCAGTCGGTTAAGCGTCCGACTTCAGCCAGGTCACGATCTCGCGGTCCGTGAGTTCGAGCCCCGCGTCGGGCTCTGGGCTGATGGCTCGGAGCCTGGAGCCTGTTTCCGATTCTGTGTCTCCCTCTCTCTCTGCCCCTCCCCCGTTCATGCTCTGTCTCTCTCTGTCCCAAAAATAAATAAACGTTGAAAAAAAAAATAAAAAAAAAATAAAGTCAAAAGGAATGAAACACATAGAGTGATAGATGTTTTCCAGGTTCAGTAGTTGTATCTATGTAAACGACAAGTTGATAGCAGGCAATCAGATTAGAAACTTGGTTAGTCAAGTATAAACTGTCAGATTTATAACTTTCCATCTTAGTGTAAAATATTTAGGAAGACAATATTAAATGATAAGTATTGGTTAAAGATATAAAATGGTTTTAGGAACATTATTTTCTGAAAATCTAGGTTACATTTGCTCTAATGAACAGAGTTATTTTTAGTGACAGAACAGCCATACCTTAATTTGAATGTGTGATAAGGCATTTGAATAAACCTCCACAATACGTACCACATGCAGATTGTATTTATATACTGAACACACCTTTGTCATGTATTTTAAAGAGTAAAATTTCTTATTCCCATTCATTCAAGGACTCTAAATGGCACAACCTGCCATTTAATCTTAACTTTCCACTTCACTAAGACCCAGATCATCTGCTTCTGTTAAACTGGTGTACTTGTTATTCTCAAGAAAGAATTGTACACTATAGCCTCTCTACTTTGGTTCTTGCTCATTCTTGACCAACTATAATGCCGGCTCTTTCCTCCTACCCCATCCTACCAATTCTTTAAAGCCCAAAGGAAGCCTTCACATCTCCAGAAATCCTGCCTAGAGCTATCCACTTTTCCTTGATCTCACTCTGCTTTGAAAGCTGAGTGTTTATTGCCTATGACACTAATTTGCGGATTAAGCATTAACAATCATGGCATTCTTGCATTGTGTCTCTCCGCCTTCTGCTCTCTTGCAGATACCTCCTATTGGCCCAATCCAGTTGGAAGCCTTTCGGCAAGGGGACCTTGGAGACGTAAGGTATACAGGTCAGATCCTGGGTACTGAACAGGGTACCCAGTGAAGAGTGGAGAACAGATGTGTGTGTGTGTGTGTGGCGGGGGGCAAGGGTGACAGGAGAAAATAACAAGCATATCAATTCAATCTAATCGTCTGTCAGCTGAAACCTAGAAGTCCAATTGCCCAGAGAAATATTTCAGAATCTCAAAATAGTGTAACTTGGTTGTGAATTTTGTAGAAACTTTATGGGTGGGGACAAAAATCTTTTGTGTAAGGACATCCCTAACATCCTTAATCCCATAAAGAAACACATGTACATGCATTTATTTCAATGTATAATTATTGACATAAACACAGCTGCTCTCTATGTTAAAGGAACATTAAACTCACAAAAGCATGGAAATTCCTACTTAGAGTGCCTACTCCATCCTTAACATGCCTTGTTGTGCCCAGATGCTACATGTGTTTTTGTACCATTTAAAAGGTTGATGTACAAAAGCAAAAGGTGGTAGAAAAATTAACTGGAGAGAGGATCAAGCCATGTAGAATTGTCCTATTCTTACATTTTATTATGCTCTAATCTCCATAATGCCCAGGCACCACAAAACAAATTAAGAATTAAAGAAGAGATGATTTGTGGATTTGGGGATTTGGGGGCAGGAAAGCTACACATGTAAAGATACACAAGACACGTACAGCCAAAACAGAAGAATACTGAAATTGTGTAGTTTATGTTAAACTTAAAATAAATAGAGATTTACACTTCCCTTTAGATCCAGAAATACATGAAAGTTGCAAGGCAGCCCACAACAAAGCAATTGACAAGAAAGATAGCATCTGCTTTTCTGTCTATTCAAGCTGAAGTTTTTTCATTCTAAATGCAAGCAATGCTTCCCAAGTTAACATAATTAACTCATGACAATCCTGAAACATCATAATATAAGATACAGATGGAAATTCAAAGCTTTAAAAATGTCAGCTAACTGCATCAGGATTATCACTTTTTTTAAAGTGAACAAACCATAATGCTAATTAAAACAGGTGTTTTTATTTCAAACCCTTTTGCATGTTATGAAATTACAACCAGGGTTATTTATTTATTAGTCTGCTGTGAAACATACATCTTAGAAAAAGGGGATCTGTGAAAACAACAAAGTAAAAAGATAAAAAGGATGACACTCAGCATTGCTTTCTGACACAATAGAGGACCAGTCGTTCAATTAGTTAGTAATTTCTGTGTGACTACTTGACAGAATCTACTAATTGTTAATCTTCCACTAACTATTGCTTTACATAATTAATTATATTCAAATAAAAACAACAAAGACATGTGGGCCAGTTGCCCTTTTGAGAATGTTTTTTTTTTTCACAAACTGGTTCTGCTTACTGACAATATTTCCAGTATGAAAAGATATTAATCTCACAGGAGAAAACATTAAAGTGTTTGCACACTCTTTTACCTTGCTTATAGAGCAGGAGCCTCCCCGCCCCCCACAACCCACCCACTATGGCCAAGGACACAACAACAAAAAACCCTAAAGCTACAGACTGCTTTACACAAATCTATCCTCGAAGCAATTCATAACAGCCAAAGTCCTTTGAGTTGGGATCTTTCATATTAATTTAGCATTGCATAAAATTCACAGTAACCCGTCCAGAGGTCAAGCATCATTCATCATTAGCTGAAGTGACATTTTCAACCCTTCATATTGCAGCTGCTAAGTTGGGGGGAAAAGGTATTCTTTGGGAGGAAAAAAACAAGACACAGAACACAATCCTTGCTCTATCCACAGAAGAGAAAACAAGGTGCCTCTATGTCAGCATGATAATATGCTTAAATTTGGTGATGTCATTCTTCCCTAACCCCAGAGTCACTAAGCACATGGCAGCTGCATTCCTCCACTTAGGAGTTCTAGTGGAGATCAGTATTAACCATTTTAGATGTAAATGAAGTCCTTTAGTGGGGTGGAGAACATAGCTTTGTGAGTTGAAATGATGATTTATATCCGAATCCTATCTTGTTTTTGAGAGATTGCAACTTGTTAACAAGGCTGTCCTTGTTCCTGTGGCATCCTCCATGCATAAAAAATTCTGGGAAGCCGAATGTGATCACTTTTGAAATTGCAAAACAGCATTCCAAGGCTTTGCAGCAAAAGCACTGGCCAAATTAGGACCTATGAAGCTTTGTAGTTCACGAATGAAAGATCACTCTTTCTTTCTTTTGTGGGATGCCTTCCTTTCTCTGAAACATTAAGGTCAAGACAGGAAATGGGAGTAATTAAAATGAAAAAGCAATCAGAAAAAAAATAGATAACTGCTTTTCAAATGGCGTAATTCACAGGGCTCCTGATAATGCATAGATGTTTGCAAAAATTATGAGACACCTCTGGGTTCTAAAATAACCAGAATATCTGTCTAGGAAGCAAAGTTTCTCTGGCAGATAGTCCAAGATCAAAGACAAGTATTAGGAAAAATACCAGTGAAAGAAGTAAAATCTGGAGGTTTCTGCTAAGACCCTCCAGTGTTTCTTTGAATTGTCTTCTCAGACTCTAACCTTCATAGTAGAATTTTGAAAACAGTGGAATTTTTAAAAACATCGTAGAATTTTGGTGCTAACTCTCATCCCCAGTTAGCAGTGTGATTGAAAGTTGTCTGTAGTAATTGCTTATGATGTGTAAGAAAACCATTTTACAAATGTTGCAAAAATTAAAACTAAAAATGACTCACATTTCAATGGGGAGAAGAAAGTAATTTCTGGGACTCCTCCACATTGATGGCTTATATTTGCATTACGTATATAGTGATAATTCTGCTGCATTATGTCAAAACTCGTATAACTGAGTATTCTCATCTGTAATAACTTTTTTACTATTATTTAACCTTCTCATCCACTATGTTTGGCCAGGATCACACCTGTTCAAAAGAAGCAAGTGGAGTAACTAATGGCAAATGAATGAGGCAGGTGAGATCATAGGTCCTTCCAATCCTTACACATGTGGTCAGAGCCGGCAGTGGTCCAATTTTTAGACTTGACCCTGAGGGAAATGTACACCTTTTACTTACATCAAAACCATATGGGATTTCAGGCATTGAAAATGTTTTTACAAAGTAGACTTTAGGTTTGGATGTGGATGTCTTATGTACAAGCTCACAAAAAGTAGAGGCTGTCTGTACACAGTGGTTCAAGGACTGTTGCAAATTCTAAATACCTTTCTATTTCACTGTTAATTACTCTGATATGGGCTAATCTCAGCAGCACACAAAGATCAACTTAGGGTTTAAAGAGGTAATTATATTGATAATTTAGAAATGATTTTTACTAAGCCAGTTGAAGCAAAATATAATAAAAATTATGTTTATATTGTGCATCACAGATAAAACACTCACATTCAGTATCTCATTTAGTAATCACAACAATCTGGAAAAAAAGTTATTAGTTGGCATTCCCTGCAGTTTAGAAGACAGCAAATGGAAGTTCAGTGAAATACCTACACAAACATTGTAAATAGGAAAGCCAGGATTTGACCCAAGTCTGAGTCTAACACTTTTTTTATTGCACCATTATAGCATCATTGCTGCTGTTTTCTTTCTATTTGAATTGTTAAACCATATTTGGGTTGAACTATAAAGAAAGCATCCCAGGATAAACATGGTAACATCATTTCAAATTCAAACACAAGTAGTTTGAAAGATACTGATGACTGGTTTTAAGGTATGTGTCAGTTATCTCCCTGAGGTCCATCAGTTTTATCTCCTTATCCTGGAAGACAAAAGTGTCTTTACATTAAATGCCCTGAATCTGCTTCATAGCCATATATGATGGCATAGCTGTTATTTCAGGATCATTTATGTTTTTTTTTTTCCCTGAGAACTGTTCTATTTCCAGCCCTGAGTTCCAAGGACCTCAACATTTCTTAAAGTGCCTTGTTTCTGTGTAGCCAGGTAAGTTTTATATTCTTCCCTCAGGAATACTTTTTACCTGGGTGTATAGCTGAAAATTGCAAATTATATGCCAGTCCCGGTGGAAGAGAAGGCCAAATGGAAAAAAAAATGTTTTTCATGTGAGAGTTCAGCTATGGAACAAAGATGGAAAGAACAGGAAGGGGCCAGGTCAGAACTCTTACTTCAAATTGTGGCTCTGTTCCTTAATCTCTTAGTTTTAGTTGCTGGGTTGTTATGAGCATTTATTAAGGAAAATAGACCTAGAAACAATCTACAAAAGTGCAAAAATATTGCACTCTATAGGCATTATCATTACTCCAAATTTTCCTCACCAGAATGGAGATGCTCAAGAGAGTAGAACATTTAGAAGAAAGCATAGAGAAAAAGCTTTCAGGATGCATGCCACATATTTCAGAATTAAAGTTGTCTGAATGTCACTGTGTAGTTGCAACAAATTCGATTACATATCACTTAATTTTAGTAGGAGCATATAACCTAATGAATCAAATCATGGTCATCGGGGTCACGTTCTGGAGCCTCATCTAGACGAATTGGTTAGGGAACATCTAAGTTGCTACCTAGATGCAATACTTTCTCTGACAGGGCATTTTGCATAAATACATTCATATTGCCAAAATGCTAATGATTAAAATTTTGAATTTTGTAACTGCATGATGTTTAACTGCGATAGTGTAAGGAGCCTGATAAACATTGGAAAGCTGAGCAGAGAAGGCTCTAAATGATAACTGTGACAACTCTTCCGCTTCAGATGTCTGAAGAACAGTGTAGGTGCACGGTCGTAACTGCCCCTGCCCACACAATCCCACCCAGTTTTCTTGGGAGGATCTATGATGGAGGATCTTGGAAAATTCCAATCCTGCATCCCAATCTGAATGTTCAGCTAAAGGAACAAAAATGAGAAACAACGAGGCTCAGAAGAGTTGGTCCTTCTAACTGCTGGAATACAATGGTGCATATGAGTCTATCTGTGGCTGTCTTCGGTCTAACCTTGAATGTCAAATCTCATAAGCAATGTAACCACTACTTTGAGAGATTATTTGTAGTCTAATGGATCTCACTGTCAGGAAATGGGTTTTGATATTCAGCCAAAATCAAGCTTTCCAGAAACAAGTTTTATTTGTGCATTTCCCTCCTTTAATATTTATGGCTAATGTAGATATTTCATTTATGGGCTTCTTTTTCAAAACTTCAAATGGGTAAATGAAGAAACGAAGAAGAGGAATTTATTCTTTTTCTTTCAGAATTTGTTTTTCTTTCTTATCTGCAGTAAACTTGACTGCTAATATGGATGACTACTTTTCCATGGAGAACATGATAAATCTTTACAAGGAGAAAAGCAGCACAGATAGGTGGGAATATTGGAACAGTACCTTGCAAGAGTTGCTGCTGGAAGTTTACCAAACAAACTAAATCTGTAAGAAGACTACTTCAACTTCAACAGCTTTAAGATTCTTTGTATTGCCATCATTCATTGGTAACTGGGGAGTTTTTACAGCCTTTCAAATCCTAGAGTCCTTTCAATCATTAGATGCCTTAAAGGGACAGAAGGCCTTAAAATGTGCTCCCGATCTCCCTAGTTGAAAAAGATACATAGACAGAGGGGGAAAAGTCAAACAACAATACAAAAAGCATTAATGCGAAAAACAGTGGGGTCTCTCCCTAATTTGACTTTCTCTACAGGTGGCCTGCAGCTGCGTGCAAACAGGTTACCCCATCGCCTTCCCATGAGCACGACAACAAAGTGCTATCTGTATTCACAAGAATACATTTAGTGGCAGAGACTGATTCAGGTCTAAAAATAAGAAAAAAGCATTTTTCCTGCATAGCCTGAGGTAACTCTGTGTACCAGCAGAAGACAGTAGCACTCTTGTCTCCCTGGCTGTGCCTGAACATAAAGGAATCAGAAACCTACTTCACATGACTCAAGGAGGCCCAGGGCCAGCAAGGAGTTGATTCATTCTATTTACATCCGTGTGAGTGCCATTGACTACATACGGCAGCCGGGGAGGCAAAATCAATAAGGAATATTCTGTTTTCAATTGACTTCAAGGTAAAAATATTTTATATATATATATACACACACACATACACACACACACATATATATACATATATATATATATATATATATATAAAATTTGAGATTGATATACCTTTTAAAATACGTATTCTATCAAGCCGGCCAACATAATGCTAAATAGGCAAAATTAGGGAATGCCTATTTGGTTTGGCTTAAAAATAATTGATTAGACCACCTTTACTAATCTCATTTCAGAAGAGACATACACCCTGCCCAGGTGATTGCTTGGTAATAAAAACAAGTAGAAGGAATGTTGGAAAAATGCTTACATTGGATGGACAACCTTCCTAAATTCAATTTATAATTTGTGTATTAATATTTAAGTAATATATTTTGAAATGACTTTCCAATAACATTGCTTCTTGTAATTAACATTTGCATTGTGAGGGAGTTTAGCTTCTATCTTGTGACCTTCCTTCCTTCCTTCCTTCCTCCCTCCTTTCCTTTCTTCCTTGCTTCTTTCCATTCTATTTCTCCTCTTATCTAAAGAAGTATTCATATTTTTCCTTTCATGGAATCTCTACGTTTCCCCATTCATCAGGCTGATCGAGAAGCAAATCAATAAAGGGTGCTTTCCCCACTCATCTCTGCCAAAAAATAAAAAATAAAAAATCTGCCCCTCCCCATCGTCTCCGGAACACAGTTGTATTTCCATTCCCCGAGCCAGGCAGAGCTTCCCTGAGATATGTTTAATCCTTACTGGCCTAAGAAGTGTGAATCTCCACTCTCCTTCTAAATATAGATTTAATGAATATTTTTATTTGTTCAATTGGAACACTCCAAAACTGTATTCTTTTAAAATTTTTGATAGCATTGTTTTCCCGTCCTGTTAGCAAACCATGCAATGTTACTTTTGTAATGTGTACTTGACAACCATTAGCAAGAACTTTTCTCTACTTTGTATATCCAGATGGTTCCAATTTCTTTCCTTATTTTTCTTTAAACCTCCACCTATATTGTTTTATGAAGATATATTATTTTAGAATACCTCATAATAACATACTTTTGCTGATGCATGCCAAAAAAAAAAAAGACTAGCTGATTTGCCTTTTGAATTCAATAAAAAAGAAGAGAAGAATGGATTTAATAATGATTAATGAATGCCTTACTGTTTTACATTATACGAAAAAAAAACCCTGAAAAATATAACTTATAGAAGGGTAAGGTGAATGTCCAGTAGTCAATGTTCATTGTTAAGTGAAGGCACACAAATAGGACCGGGGTAAGATTAACAAGTCATTCCCCCCCAAAATCACAAGCAATTAAGTGGATATAGAAAATAAAAAAATCCAAGTTAAGCTATATAATAGTTTTCATATTTTAAGTGAGACACACTTAAAAGAATGCTGTTTGAGATAAGGCTTTTAAGAATTAGGATGGAAAACTTTACATCCTGCATCATAAAAAAATTTTCAACATCAGATGAAGTAAAAATTTTCAATTATATTCTCATGATTGGGATATGAAAGACAAATGGTTACTGAGGGAAATTGAGTCTCCAACTTTCTTTAACAGAATAATCACAGAGCTCAGGTTTGAAGTGGTCAAGCCTGTGGTCAGGCAGCCTCCTCCCTCTCGTGCTTGAAACTAGTGACACTTGCTTGATTTCTGACTGATGTGAATTTTTAAAGTTCATGAATACTAACTGTATCGGAGAAAACAGCATTCAGTTCTAAAATTTATTCTACTGCCTTTTACTTCTTATCATGTCTTCTCCTAACTTCCTCTGGCAAGAAGCTCTCCTAAATTAAGAAAAGTAAAACTCTTGAGGTGACACTCATACAGGCGGTCAACAAAACATTATAACTCATGAAATCAAAACAAATATAGAGACCACCACATTGTAAAATAAATATCAAAGGTACGAAGAGAAACTGAATTGAGTTTGGAGAACAAGTCAAATAAGTTGCTGAGGTTCCTTTAAGCTCAGTAATTCTATTATTCAAAGCTGTGAAGACTAATCTAGGAACTTCTACAACCATTAACATTCTCCAGCCAAACTTTCAGAACTACTGTGTTAGTATAGGGGTGGGTAAACCACGGCCCATGGGCCAAATTCACCTTATGGCATAGGTAACTTGCTTCTGAAATAGGTCATCTTTTTAATATTACATGTTTCAAGGTGTGTTATTCATATAGGTGACATTTTTAAAAATAATATTTTAGCCATATTTCCTTAACTCTCGAAAAGCTAACATTTTGGAATAAAGAAAACACATAATACAATGAAAAAAGAAATGTACATTTGTGCAGGTGAATCTTTTACCCAAGATCACTTGTCAATTCACCAGAAGCATCTAAAATACTGAGTTGGTACCATTTAACTAACCGTACACAAGGACTTTAAAGGTAGTTTTTCTAGCAATTGGTTCGATCTACTTTATAGGACTCTAAGCTCCTTCAAGACAGTGGGCAATTTCACACAGTAGTTAAATGAGGTTTCTAAAAGCAATTTGAAGTAGTGAAGAACTATGTAAAACGGTAGTCATGATTGTGATACTAGTGGTAGAAGTTGGTGTTTAATAAATATTTTTTGGATGAATTAAATGTTGGCTCCATTCTGAAATATGGTTTTAAGAGTTTTAACTGCTAAAAAGAATATCATGCCGATAAAATGACTATTACGGATACGAAAGTCTACTGAGTAACATATAATATGAATACTCCTCTGGTTATGCAATGCTTGGAATTCCAAGTGGGAGTTTTACTCATGGAAGAAATACAGTACGTGGCCCTGTGACTAAAAGATAATAGGAACTATTGAAGATGGAGATTTTTCCACTTGGTCCTGGGCACGGAATCAAAATCTAAGTTTAACTTGGTGATATTTAAAAATGCATAACATGCAAAAGTCTGCAATCATTCTGTTTCTCAGCTAGTGAAAATAGAAGTCTACAGCATAGTATGTGTCAATTTTGAAAATATAGCCAAATCAGGCCGACAAGAAAAATCTTAAGTAAATAACTTCATCCATGTGTTTAGTACCATCCATGACTCTATGCCAAATTCACTTCAAGTTCCCTTCTTCAGCAACTTCTTTTATAACATGTGCCTGCAGCTATTAACTATCTGAAGTGTTGATGAGGATAGGAAAGAAATTACTTTCATGGTTATGTTTTAGGGGGACATTTGGAATTCAACAGTATGTGAGAGGACCAGCTTCAGCTTGAAATAATCTGCTAAGAAAAACACCTGAATTCCAAGCAAACAGTTTAGCCATTTAAAACTCATTGAGGCAGATACCCATGATAAAAAATAGAAAAATTGAAAAAAAAAGTCAGAGAAAAAATGATCCATGTCCACCAGTAGCAATGGAAAGGGCCTAACATAGGTTAGGTTGAAACTCTGTAATGAATTCTGTCTGAAATTATCAGATATTTGATTTGAGGTGGAAAATATCTTCTGGTCTCTAATGTATATGTTTCTGCTTTAGGTAGTGATGTCTTCATTTCTTTATCATTTCTTATTTATTTCTGATTGACAATTTTTAAGTTGTATTTTTGTTATGACAAATCATTGTTTTCCTCCTTACTATGAAACATTCAAATGACTCATGCTCAAATTTATTTTTGAAAGAAATGTGCATTAATAGGAACTTACAGGTATGCACCTGTTTCTCAAAGTGCACTGTTCTCTGCTGGTAGAAAAATTACATAGACTATCATCTATGGGTAGCAACACCACTATTCAAATATCCATGTTAATTAAAATGATTTGTTGCTGTTCTTCCAAGTGGAAGCATCTAGATGTTTGGCATTCTGTGAATAGACAAACACATATTTTTCTTAATAGCTAACATTTCTTCCAGAATACATTGCTTGTTTCTGTTTGGTGTTGCTGTTTTGTTTTAAAGGAAGTGCATAGATCTCTTTCCTTTAAGACTCTCAAGTTCACTTTTTAACATTGAGAAATACACCTCTACCTGCCTTATATTTTTTAGGATTTCTATCTCCCACAGGCTGGGTGTATTTTTTCTATCCTCAACAAAACCAAAATAAAACTTTTTAAAAAGGTGGAGTGCTCATTGCTGTGGAGAAGAAGCAGAGAGTGATAAAGGAGACAGGGAAGATTGAACAGCTGATCCAACCTATCTCCTACTCTCTTTCCCCGTAGCCACTTTGCAGCTAATGGTGGCCATGTAACAGAACACAGTGTCCTAGAAATTTTAATGCGTGTATTTCACTTAATGCAATCAAAACTATTTACATCCTTCCAGAATTAATGAAGACCTTGAAAGTCTTTGACTTTGTGTGCTCTGCTACTCACTTTATGCACTGTTTTTGAGCAAGATTTTCTCTGCATCTAGATTTTTACACTCCACAAATTTCTTTCTGTTTCATATAGTTTCTTCTAATTTGCCCACAAGTTTAGATATTGTTTGCTAACGTTTTCTTGCATTTCAGGCATTCTTTCTGGGATAATTCAACATTTTTTTTTCTCAAATACATCCTTACAATATCTTTTCTTCAGATTCTATTGATTTGTTTGCTTGAGAGTGGGAGGTTTTTGTTTTGTTTTGTTTTTGCTACAGATCTTTAAAAACTAGGGGCGCCTGGGTGGCGCAGTCGGTTAAGCGTCCGACTTCAGCCAGGTCACGATCTCGCGGTCTGTGAGTTCGAGCCCCGCATCGGGCTCTGGGCTGATGGCTCAGAGCCTGGAGCCTGTTTCCGATTCTGTGTCTCCCTCTCTCTCTGCCCCTCCCCCGTTCATGCTCTGTCTCTCTCTGTCCCAAAAATAAATAAACGTTGAAAAAAAAAAATTTAAAAACTGGAAGCACATCGTTAGTTTGAATGTTATATTCTCATGTAAGAAATTGCTACTTATCAAATGCTTCACCTTTCTCTGCCATTTTTTAAGTTAAATATTTACTTTTTGATTACAAGGTCTCTCTCTGTTAAATTAGATTTGAGAAGGGAATGAGAGGAGGCCATTATTTATTGGGCTGATTAAATGCTCCCTCCAGTCAACCTGGTGACTAGTATTTTGAGGAACACTAGACTTGGTGGTTTCTTCCTGCTGTCTTCTAGAAACGCCATACCAGGGCATTTCCTCATAGACTGGATTAAAGGTATACTTTCTACCTGCATCTGTGTCTGTATTAAGATCTATATATAGGCTTAGGGCGCCTGGGTGGCTGGGTCAGTTAAGCATTTGATTTCAGCTTAGGGCATAATCTCACAGTTTGTGAGTTCAAGCCCCATGTTAGGCTCTGTGCTGACAGCTCAGAGCCTGGAGTCTGCTTTGGATTCTGTGTCTCCCTCTCTCTCTGCCCCTCCCCCGCTCGCACTCTGTCTCTCTCTTTCTCAAAAAATAAATATTAAACAAATTTTAAGGCTTATATGTGTTATATACAAAATATACCATAAATTATAATTTTAACATAAATCTTAGAAAAGAATATTAATTTTATATTTTTATCTCTTTGTTATTATGTTTTGTATTTAAGCAAATTAACTAACAGTGATAATATAGTAAGAGAAGCTATGGATTCTGCCATGTTTTCTGAATCGTAAATTAATTCTCAAAAATTCTTCTCCATATCATACATTTATGTTTCAATATGTTTCAAAGATGTGTATCACTGTGGGGAGAAGGTGGTGGTTGGAGGGAGGAGTTGGGGGAGAGGATAAAAAAGGAGAAGTCTGTTTAAATTAGTGAGGAATAAAATTATAGTCAACTTTGAGATTATTTCAAATAGCATCCTTAAGTATTATTAAGGATAATAAATGGTTGTTAGTCAAATTCCTTAGAGGATCTGAGTTAATGATTAGTTATGAAGGTTTTATAGTTAGAACACCACTTTTGTGAGGACAAACAGATATCTCTAAAATTTATTAACAATGCTTAAAAATGTTCCTAGATATTTGGATATATTTTCTCTGAAGACTTTTACATAACAGGTAAACAACCCATATCATCTCAGGTATATATGAACCATAATTAGTGCAACCTAAATTATTTGGAAGGATGATACAGAATATTCTAAAGCCCTGGTTTAATGATTCTAAATGAAAATAACAGTTTTGAGTAAGTGTTAACACAAATGCTAGTTTATGTGCAAGTAATTTATTTTCAAAACTAATCACTTTAGGCATCTGGGTATTTTAGAAATAGTGGGTTTTATTCAAATAATTGTTGTGCTTCTCTTCCAAATAATCTGATTCCCTCAACCCCATTTCTTTAGGGCTGTTATGATGTGATTTGAAAGTTTTAGCATTATTTTAACTGTAAAAGATAAAAAAAAAAACCTCTTGTTTGTTTCTACTTTCAGTAGAAAGTTTTGCTTCACACAGGAAATGACAGGTGGAAAAGTCTCTGCTCAGATGTAGCAACCTGGATGCTTCTATTCATATTGACTCAACTTGAACATTTCATTTTAATGTGAATTGGGAATTAGACTATAGTATTTTTCTTTGGCAAACCCACATTTCCATTGTACGGACTGCACTTTAAGTCCTGGTACAATCTGGGTGTCACATAATCCTGGAGAGTAAAGTCAATACCACCTCCTACTTTGGCACAAAGCAGCCTTAGGCAAAAACTGAGATGTCTCTCTATTATAGAAAACCAAAATGTTACCCTCACCTTAAATATCTTTCTGTACATAAAAAGTAATGCCTAAAATCTTCAAATTAAGACTCAATCTTTGTTGAAGAGATAAATCTTGGTTAAAATATGAATTCCTCAGGGTGCCTGGGTTGTTCAGTCAGTTAAGCATCTGACTTCAGCCCAGGTCATGATCACACAGTTCATGGGTTCGAGCCCCACATCATGCTCTGTGCTGACAGCTCAGAGCCTGCGGCCGGCTTCAGATTCTGTCTGTCTCTCTCTCTCTCTCTCTGCCCCTCCCCTGTTGTGCTCTGTCTCACTCTTTCAAAAATGAATAAAATATTTTAAAAATTAAAAATAAAAAAAATATGAATTCCCCTGGAAAAGACAATATTTTCAATGAGTCTTTATATCTTAATATTTGTGAGTGTCAGATACTTTTTCTTTAAGTTTATTTATTTATTTTGAGAGAGAGAGCCTGAGCAGAGGGAGGAGCAGAGAGAGATGAAGGGAGAGAATCCCAAGCAGGCTCCTGGCAGAGCCCAGCACAAGGCTCCATCCCACAAACCATGAGATCCTGACCTGAACTGAGACCAAGAGTCAGATGCTTAACTGCTAGAGCCACCCTGGTGTCCCTTGTGAGTGACAGATACTTTCCTGAGAGTGGGTTTTAGAAAAAGAGACTAGAATGTATGGGAAAAATACATCCTAGAGGATTTAGGAGAAGGTATTACCAAGGAAGGACTGGTGGTCAGAATGTTGAAGCAAATTTCATCTTCATCACAGTCTTATCAAGGGCTGCTCCAATATTAGTGCACACAGTCATTCATGCTACTAGCTTTAAATGTTTTTTTTTAACATTTGTTTATTTCTGAGAGACAGAGAGAGACAGAGAGACAGGGGAGGGGCAGAGAGAGAGGGAGACACAGAATCCGAAGCAGTCCAGGCTATCAGCACAGAGCCTGATGTGGGGCTCGAATTCACAAACCGTGAGATCATGACCTGAGCCGGAGACCTCAATCGACTGAGCCACCCAGTTGCCCCATGCTACTAGCTTTCATTTGGCATCTACTATGTTTTAGGCAGTGGTAGGCATTAAGGCTGCAAAAATGAACACAGCATATTTTCTGGCTTTAGGAGCCCTGTTCTAGTGGAAGAGGTAGAGACCAACCATTAATATGTAGAGTGACAAATGTGTAAGGGAAGACTGTAAGGGATTCCACTGGAGGATTATGTAAAATGGAGGGACTCCATTTACCTATAAACTATTGTTTGGAGTTAGAATCTTTATTCATAATATGAGAAGACACTTCTTTAGTAATAACACACAGTGAATCCAGTCAACCATTGCTGGCCTGACATTACCAGCTTTAGGAATGCTTCAGTACATTTCTTCTCTGAAGACCTGGTGCCAGCAAACCTTAAAATATTTTAATATCTGGTCAAGTCAGCTGCTCTGACAGCAATTGATTTGCTGAATGTCAAATCTGTTCACTCTGGAATTTAATGGGTTTTAATAAGGTTGGGGATGGGATAAATCTAAATAATGTTTGAACAAGTATTTACCAATTTAACTTTTTATATTTTGGTTGAATAGAAGGCATTTATATCTCTAAATACAGATTTACATCACGGGCATGAAGGCACACCACTATTCATTTTATGGATTATAATATATCTTGACACAATCCAGGGAATTGGAAGGTAGTCTTGACACTCCATCATTTGCTTGCACAGTTGTGTCTTTTCCTAAAACTGAACAACTTGCACAGGGGGTGATTATAGATGTTAACTTTGACGCTGCTGACATTTGTCACCTTATGTCATAACCTTAACATTATTTAAGCATATTTATGGAAGGGATTCCTGATTGCTCAAAGCACAACATAGAAAGTGAAATGTATAGGTTCCTATAACATTTGTTCCATCAGCAATCAACATAACACCTTTCCTTTGAGAGGTAAATATTATATGTCATGTTCCATAGGGAAAAACATCAAGAACTGCTATGATATGGTTTTTGATTTTTTTTCCTATTTTTCCTTTGTTTTAGAGGTTACATCAGAAATGAAATAGGCTGTGAATTTCTCTTTGTCCTTCATCAATCAAAGCTGATCAATTATAAGACCAGCAAAACTGGATCACAACTCCAAGCTACATGGTCATATTACACTCATATTATTACTAAAAGCCACATCTATATTCCAAACTGGGATACTATAACCCCTTTGTCATTTTCCAATAAAAAGACCATACCAAATAGGCCGAGCACACCGTAATTAGCAGCTGGCAGAGAAAGCTGTAAATCTGTATGAGTTCTGAACGATTTGCTTACATTGTTGCTTTGTTGACAAATGATGCTGTACATGTTAATGTTCCTGAAATGTCCCCATTGCACCTGACGTGCCAATAAATGCCAGCCAGCTGTATGAATTATGGAAATAAGATTTTTGTTTATGAAGGTATCCCAGACATTTATTTTACAGCATTCCTCTCGACAGATTTAATGTCTGGAGTTACATTGAGAAGATATTTGCTACCTGACATAATGGATAATGGAAACTTTAAAGGCTCTTTTTTCCTCCTTTTAATGATGAGATTAATATATCCACACACGCACACACATGCACACACACACACACACACACACATATCTCTCTTAACATTTACCTTCTGACTTCATAATTTCCTATTAATTTTTAAACACCACACATTCCTGCTCAAGAGTTAAATAAGATATCAATTTCTAATTAAGACTATTAGGGGTGAATATTTGGAATTATATACCAGTAATTTTCATTTCCATTCTAATCATTCTTTTCGTGTGTATGTAAATAGCTCAAAAATATTGTGTATGAATTATATGATTTTGCATCTGTTGATCTATTACTTTATTGTTGGTATTAAAGTGCTTTAGTTGTGGGTATTTTTTAAAAATGTTCCAGGAGTAAGTACTCAAATAAATAATTTTATCTCAGTATACCTGAAAATAATATTTTCTGTGGCTGGGGATCCTACAAACTTTGCCTCATTGCCCATTACACCTTTTAAGCCCTTTATTCAGATAAGAGATTTAATTAATACAGTATTATTAAAAAGCTCTCACATGAGATAAAAATTACCTGATCTTACAATAATCATAAAATAACTACTGGTTCTGAATTCTTTAACACAGCAATAAAATAAATTAAGCCATACTAATGTAAGAGCTTTTTCTTCTCACATCAGAATGGAATTTGTAATTCCCAGACGTGAATGCCAATATTCTCAAGTTTTAATCTTCCAAACATTTGTGTGATAGAAGCTCACCATTGCCTTTGAATTGTTCTATTTTTTATAGGTCAAAGGAGAGTAGAAAGTATGATTTCTAGGCTGTGGTCATAATTTTGTTTTCTGCTTCAATGCTGAGGAATGGATTGACACAGGACCTAAAACACCTGATCATATGTGGCCAATAAGATTTTGAATTTGGTCACTAAACTCCAAATAACTTGTTGTGTCCTATGGCTTGTGATTTAAAAAAGTGTCCCATGAGTAGAGGCGAATGGGCCTTCCCTGAGTGACTGGTTGCATGACTTTTTTACCTGGGTTGAATTGTACCCTTGATTTGTACATATAGAGGGCAATGTACTTTTTCCTCAGAAATGTTTGATCTATTTCCCACATCCTCTTTAAGATCTCCATGCTACCTAAAGTCTTGAGCAACAGTGGAAAAAAAAAAAAAAAAGCCTCTTCATGGAACTTTGAACAATGGCGCCTTAAGGATGATTAACATTTAAGCAGGGAGGAAAGTCAGATCACCTTTGTGACCAAAGGCAATTCCCCTCAAATACTTCTTTCCCCACAAAAGAATCCAGATGGCAAAAATGATGCTTAAATAAATGCTGGCTATGGCTCAATTCTTCTGGTTCACATTGGCTACAATAGACACTCACATTTATACATTAACCATTTCACAGATTTTGTGCAAAGAGTAAGCTACGTGTCTATATGCCTATTGTATTCAAAGAGTTAAGTCTCCAATTCTTGGCATAGCTGCTCTGGTCTGTATTTGCTCAAAGGAGGATTAAGGGTAATGTGCAGCAGAGGAACAATGTATGGAGACCTGGACTATATCTCTCCTCAGTATACCTGCACAACGGGAAGCGCAGGGCTCCAGACCCCACGCTCCGGGTTCACTCTCACGTGCATGGAATTCATTGAAACTAATGGGAAGGAAATTACAGCCGTCTCACAGGTCTCCTAACTACAGGTTTCTGTGTGGATAAATTTAACTTGTCAAGGTTTCTTACAGAATGACACAACGAAAGTCAAATAGTCAACTAAGAATAGCAGAAAAATCTAAAAGTATTCAATTCCCCCATTTCAGTTAAATAAAACCAGATACATCATAGGCAAAGATCAGAGTTTGACTGGAGATTTTCCAAAATGATACTGTAATTTCTTACTAAGTTGTGAAGTTAAACACACACTGAGTAACAAATATCTGGAAAAATAAGAGAGTTCACCTGGTTATATCAGAGTATATTTTTAAAAAATGAATTATTTATTTAAAAAACCCTTTAATATACTATACTAGGACATACTAGGGTTCACTTTAGAAAAAAAATTAGAGGAGGAAATTATTGAATGGTATTTGACTATCATTCAGAACAAGCATATCACCAGGAAATACTGACTATAATAAATAACATTTGAAACGGACAAAAGGACTGTGCTGATTTAATTGGGGCAAAGTAAAGTGGTAAAAGAAAGTTTCTTCAGGGGCGCCTGGGTGGCGCAGTCGGTTAAAGCGTCCGACTTCAGCCAGGTCACATTCTCGCGGTCCGTGAGTTCGAGCCCCGCGTCGGGCTCTGGGCTGATGGCTCAGAGCCTGGAGCCTGTTTCCGATTCTGTGTCTCCCTCTCTCTCTGCCCCTCCCCTGTTCATGCTCTGTCTCTCTCTGTCCCAAAAATAAATAAAAAAAAAAAAAGTTGAAAAAAAAATTTTTTTTTAAAAGAAAGTTTCTTCAAACACAAATCCTTTCCAAAATGGTTATAAGAAATTTTATACCGGCAACAATTGCAGAATAATAAAAAAATAATAATAATACTTATCTTATTTGCCTTTTATGTCTGAACTTCTTGAAGTAGGAAGTATTATTAACTTCATTTTACAGTTTGGAAGAAGCAGAGTCCTGAGATGTTTTAATCTATTCAAAGCTGTGCCACTTTTACACAGCAAGGCTCAAATTTATCCAAAGCACTGGGATTCCAGAACTTACATTTTAAAGCACGTATTATTTTGTGCCTAGAAATTAAATGTGCTGATTGTCACAGTCTAATTTTGGGGGTTAATTAATGTATTTTGGAAACTTTATTGAAAACTGGAAAGCAAAGTCAACTGGATTGACAGTGGGGCTGCGGGGCAGGCAGGGAGGATCCTCTGGATGGAATAGAAGTTGGTAGGAAATATTTATAGCAAATACAATTAATACAGTAATTATGAAGTGAATGTGGTACGCCCAATAGTTACTTTTGGAAGTTTATAAGAGTTTTTTTTTTTTTTTTTTTTCCGTGGGAGCCTGGGTGGCTCTGTCAGTTAAGCCTGTGACTCTTGATTTCAACTCAGGTCATGATCTCACGGTTTGTGGGTTCAAGCCCCACATTGGGCTCTGTGCTGACAGAGTAGAGCCTGCTTCGGATTCTCTCTCTCTGTCCCTCCCTACTCGCACTCTGTGTCTCAAAATAAATAAAACTTCAACAAAAAAGTTTTTTTTCCAGCTCCTGAATATACATGATATCCCAACCTCAGATAAGTCATCATTAGGAGAACAAAGCCCTGGATTGGATGCCGAATTTTTATGAACAAATAGCTCCTGAGTAGAACATAATTACAAAATGAAAACTTATATTCTTCAAATGAGATTATCATCTCCAATAGGTACTAAATCAAGGGAGAGAAAAGATATATGTACTAACTACCAAGAATTTACATTTGAAATAGCAGCAACAATACTCACCAACTCAGAAAAAAAACAAAAACAAAACCCTCTCCCAGAACTTTAGTACCTCTGTTTTTCACTGGCTCCCAAAGTCCTCTGGACAAAGACCAACCACATCTCACTCATCTTTATATTGCGTTGCCTTATGCCTGGGACACAATAAACATTCAATTTATGTTTGTTGAAAGGATGAAAAGACACAGACTGAAGATTTAAGAAACGCACCCTAGACCTAAAGAGAGAATTTAAGGCAATGATGCACATAGTGTCTAAGAGCACATTGGCTTTAGATTCAATCAGTCCCAGGTCTCAATCTTGACTCTGACACACACAAGCTGTGGCCCTAGCACAAATTATCCTCACTAAACTTTGGTTTCCTTATCAGCACAACTGAAGTAATAATGTCTAACACTTTGTGTTCTGTGATTATTAAATAAAGTAATATTTGTAAAACATATCATGGCATTCCTTCCTGGTATATAATACATGGCATTCCTGGTATATAATAAATTATCAAGAAATGTTAAAACTATAGTGGTTGAGAGTCACAAAGCAAATATTGGAAATGACTCAAACTTGTCATTTAGGACAGTAAAAGCAGTATACTTAAAAATTTTTTTAAATGTTTATTTATTTTTGAGAGAGAGAGAGAGAGAGAGAGAGACAGAGCATGAGTGGAGGACGGGTCAGAGAGAGAGGGACACACAGAATCCAAAGCAGACTCCAGGCTCCGAGCTGTCAGCAGCACAGAGCCCAATGCGGGGCTCAAACTCACATACTGGGAGATGATGACCTGAGCCGAAGTCAGATGCTTAACCAACTGAGCCACCCAGGTGCCCCAAAGCAGTCCACTTTTGTAGCCAGTGGAGTGTGCACAGAAGTGATTGTCTTGGAACAGAGATTAAGCTTCTCTATTATTCCAGTGACTAGTGACCACTTAAGTGGAGATATATTTGCAGGCAATGAAAATCACACTTCTAATGATATGTTGAAAGATGGAAATGCAGGTTTGAGAATAATTTGATTGCAAGTGACAGTTGAACTGAAAGCTCTCTGAGGAAGGAGTGGGTAGAGGAAAGGGCCCAAAGGTGAACTTGTCTAGTTCCATAGGTGAAATAAAGAGGACTCAGCAGGAGGGACAATTAAGGGCTATTAATTAATTAATTATTATTGTTTATTTTCTAAAAAATGTTTTTTTATTTATTTTGAGAGAGAGAGAATATGCATGTGCTCATGAACCATGAGTTCATGACCTCAGTCGAAATCGAATTGGATGCTTAACTGACTGAGCCACCCAGGCACCCCCATTAAGGCCTTTTTCTTTTTAAAAGATTCTTTAATGTCTATTTATTTTTGAGAGAGAGAGACACAGCATGAGCAGGGGAGGGGCAGAGAGAGGGGGGGACACAGAATCCAAAGCAGGCTCCAGGCTCTGACCTGTCAGCACAGAGCTCGATGTGGGGCTCAAACTCATGAACTGTAAGATCGTGACCAGAGCCGAAGTCAGATGCTCAAATGAGTCACCCAGGCACCCCATAATTTAAGGCCTTTTTAAAGTCTTGACTTCAGTGTCTTGAATCAGAAAGTAGGTAGAAAAGGCCATAGAAGATGACAGATGGTTAGGAGGACAAACATGAATGTAAATTTAAAAACATAGAGAACTTGTCTAAGCCAGGAAGCAGATGAATTAAACTGGGCAGAAAAGAACAGGTTCCAGAATCATTTATTGCTCAACACAGTATAGGTGATGTTTCTTTGTGAGAAAGTTTCTGATGGGGTGCCTAATCTAACCAGCTAAAAATCTCTATCTTTCTCTTCTTCTCATAAAACAAACTGGAGTGCAATGGAGTGTGACTTTTTTATGGAAATCTTGATTTTTCTCCAAATATTTAGGAAAAGGTAAATTATTTGAAAACACAAGTACTTAGAGCAATTGAGATGGCTGCTCTAGAATGTGATAAAGTGCAGAAGGCCAAATGCAAGAGACTGGCCCGTGGGTATTATTGGTACTTCAGAACATCTGTGTAAAAGGGACTCCAAAACATCACTTACAATATAATGAACAGGGCGAATTTATATAACTAGAACTTGTCTTAGGAGGAGAATTTCATATGGTTCTTTCATAAGCTGTTTGGGAGGGAGGAGAGGAGCTAAAATCATATGTGGTAATGCTTGAGGAAAAACAAGATATTGTTCAGTGGTCTTCCAAGGAGGGTGAGTACAGTTGAGAGAAAGGCTTTTGATTTGTTGAATGGGGTTTGCAAGTGGAAGTGCTGACAACAGGAGGCTTCTATTTTGCTCTTTTCTTACCCCATAGTTGAGTGTGTCTCTAAAAACATGTTTAATAAATATTTATGTCAGTTTAATAAAGTGACAAATTGTTGGCTTGCTCTAGAGGTCAAATAATAAGTTTGACTTTAATAAGATTATTAGCCCATTAGGGGTGTTCATATGTCTCCATTCAGTACTGGTGGAGGGGCTGTTATTCCAGAGACTGTTATAAAAGGGAAGATAAAAGAAAGGGAGGTTTTTATCTTTCATTTTGGGAAGGATAACGTCAACTAAAGCAAGCAGAAATTGAGAAAGAGTAAAAACCTTCCTCACCTTATGATGGGTTAACCCATTTAATACACCTAACTTAACAAACATCACAGCTTAGCCTAGCCTAACTTAAACATGTTCAGAATAGTTTCATCAGTCTACAGTCAGGCAAAATCATTAAACACACAGCCTATTTTATAATAATGTGCTCAATATCTCATGTAACTTATTGAATACTGTACTGAAAGTGAAAAAAACAGCATTATTGTGTGGACGCAGAATGATTGTACATGTATTGCTTGTTTACCCTCGTGATCACATAGCTGACTGGGGGTGGTGGCTTGCTCCTGCTCTACATCAAGAGAGAACATCGTACAGCAGATTGCTAGCCTGGGAAAAGAACAAAATTCAAAGATTTCTACTAAGTGCATATTGCTTTCAGACCATTGTACAGTCAAAAAATTGTAAGTGAGGGGCTGTATGTAGTATATTTGAGGTTCTTCAATTGATTTATTAGAAAGGAAGAGTTTGGGAGCACCTGGGTGGCTCAATTGGTTAAGCATCCAACTCTTGATTTTGGCTCAGGTCATGATCTCATGGTTTGTGAGTCAAAGCCTCAAGTCAGGCTTTGAGCTGACAGCATGGAGCTTGTTTGGGATTCTCTCTCTCCCTCTTTCTCTGTCCCTTCCCCATTCATGCTCATGCTCTCTCTCTCTCAAAATAAATAAGTAAACATTAAAAAAAAAAGAAAGTAGGAGTTTTTTTCAGGAATATTTGAAGTAAGATCAAAACAAAATGACACAAATTTCAGAAGTCTAGAGGAGCTCAGGTCCTAGATTATTTCCTTTGAAAAACATCTGAATTGAGTATCTTGAAAAGACACCAAAACCAATAAAGACTGAAAAACAGGGAGCCACAACAATACAAGAAGCAAAAACCCTCAGTGGTCAATAAAACAAAAATAGCCATAGCCTCAAACCATAAACAGTCATGTGTACTGTGAAATACAGTGTACTGTGAAATACAGTGGAGTCTGCACCAATATGAGGAGAGAATCTGAGCCAACACAAACTTCAGACGTAGAAGAGGAAAGAGATTTCCTTAAAAGGGTCTTAGTCTTTTTTTTTTTTAATTTTTTTTTAACGTTTATTTATTTTTGAGACAGAGAGAGACAGAGCATGAACAGGGGAGGGGCAGAGAGAGAGGGAGACACAGAATCGGAAGCAGGCTCCAGGCTCTGAGCCATCAGCCCAGAGCCTGATGCGGGGCTCGAACTCACGGACCGTGAGATCGTGACCTGAGCCGAAGTCGGACGCTTAACCGACTGAGCCACCCAGGCGCCCCAAAAGGGTCTTAGTCTTGACAGTGATGTCTGATTATTTGATTAGAGTATCAGGCCATGAGAATGGTTGCATCCTGGGAGTAGGAAAATATACCAGAAATTTCACTGCACAGAAAGTCACGGAAGGTGACATTAAAGGCAAAACCATCTTATTGTTTATTCCCCAGTCATCCAGCGTAGCAAGAGTTTCAAAGAGGAAACTGAATGAAGGAGGGAGAGGAGACAGAAATTGCTAGATTCCAACACATAGAGCTGTGTTGCTGATAGAGATAGAGACAGAGATGGATAGGTAGGTAGGTAGGTAGGTAGATGATAGATAGATAGATAGATAGATAGATAGATGATAGATAGAGGTGATAGATACATAGAATGGCCCTATTCAAGGATTGGTAGTAGTCAGGAAAAGGTAAGTAGGGATTCCAGAAGTACTAGGGATCATTGATTAGATAAGAGTAAAAGGGAAGAAGGATATAAATCACAAGAGGAATTACTCAAGAATTCAGGAGAGTTCAGACAGTTATCTATAGTTTCAAAAAATTATTTACACATCGTACATCAGAGAGTTTTTAAAAAGAGCTATAAATATTCAAAGCAAGTTGACAGTTCAGGAAATATATATATTATATATATAATTGAAAAGAGTGATACACAAACTAGAAGAAATTATACAAAATGAAAAGATTAAAGACATAAATGTACCTATGAATAATAAAGCTGATTATAGTACAGAAAACAAGGCTCTTAAAGAAGATTAAAGAGCAAGTGGAACAGAAGGAAAAAACAAAGATGAAATAGAAAAAAAATTTTGGAAATAGAGAACGATTTAAATTTGCTTGCTGAAAAGATATCCTTACTCCCAGTAAAAATTGGTGTAGAATAATTGATCTAACATATCCTAGTGGAGCTACTGAAATTTAAGGATAAAGAAAAAGCCGTATGGTTTTTAAGGCAGCACAGGAATCATACTGAAAGAAGGCAAAAGGATTTTGTGGTCAGGACACTTCTTAGTAGCACTCAGTGCCAGATGAAAAGGTATGCAAAAATCAGAGATATTCAGTCAGAAACGCAAGGGTAGCCTACTCATGACCCTTTCTTGGAAATGGAACTGGAAGATGAAATATAATGAACAGAAAACTAAAACAGAGCACTTGAACATGGAGACAACTTGGTAAAATGACTAGGTGTGAGCACTTTCTCCTTTGCACAGAACAAACTCTCAACATTGGGGATAATGATTACAAATATAAATGCTAACCTCAAGGATAATAAAATCTGAAATAAATTGGAAGATCATCTTGAAGGAAGAATGCTTGCATTAATTTCCTCATAAGTAAAGAACAAAATATTTGGTCAAAAGTAGAAATAACTTTATTGACTTCAGATTCTTAACATTCTTCTTAAGGTTATTTTTTAAGAACTGGTATTTCTTGAGGCAAATTAACATTGATTGGAAGTTTAACCATTCTTTCCAGCTCATTTCAATTTCTTTTCCTTCCTAAAATTCATATAAAACTAAACATAAAATTTTTACTAAGGAATAACCACTATGGCAGAATCATATTTTTATCTGTCTGTTACATCAATATATATATAGAAGGGGCCATCTAGATTGCTAGTTATTAAATTTTAACATATTTACTCATGTATGTATTTCAATATGTATTTATGGAATGACCAAGAGACAATTTTTTTTGTCTATTTTTTGTTTTTGTAACAGTTACTTAATATTTTATTTCATTTTATTTATTATTTTTAAATGTTTATTTTTTTACTTTGAGAGAAAGAGAGAGAGAGAGAAAGAGTGCAAATAGGGGAGGGATACAGAAAGATGGAGAGAGAAATCCCAAGCAGGCTCCAGGCTGTCAGCGCAGAGCCTGATGTAGGGCTGGATCTCACCAACTGTGAGATCATAACCTGAGCAAAAAGCAAGAGTCAGACACTTAACCAACTGAGCCACCAGGTACCCCAGGTATTTTACATTTAACATTCTTTTCACAGCAACACACCTACTTAAGATCAGGGCTGAGGTGCTTTTATCATCATCCATTTAGTCAAGGTACAAGGATAGAGAAAAGTCATGGAGCTAAGGAGATCTCTGCCTTCTTTGAGTTTTAGTCATTTATGGAACTATGAACATTCTATAGGATTTATCTTGCAATTGTCTACACTTAGAACATTTTAAATCTCAGGATGACTTCTTAACAGTACATTCCTGATCCATCTTTCTGTGCCTTTATCAATATGCTTAGGACATGTAAAATTGTTTTCAAAGCAAAAAGTAAAATGTAAATGCAAATATATTTGCAAGATATTCTGAAGCCAAATATATACTATTTGGGACTATATAAAATGACAGATTTCATCTGCCAGTAGTTACTGATCTCATCATGTCTCATTTTCAGAATGATCCAGGTATTTAGATTTAGAATCTTGCAACTAAGAAGAAAAGATGCATGACTTAAATTATTTACATGCATAAAAATTATTTTGCTGAATTATGGCTTGACTTCATTCGGCTTTGGTAGATATATGCTACATAATTATGTTGTCAGAATTTTAACTCTAATGATCCAGATTATGTTTACATAGTGTTGCTATTCTCTTTGAGAGTTTTAAGTCTACCACTTTGAGGCAAATGAATTTGATTGTGAATGTTCACATACTTGATATCTAGAGGACTTGTAATCTATTGCATCAGCCCTCTCGGGACTGCTTTATTCAAATGCTTTTGGACATTTGCTCTCGTGACACTCTTTCCCAAATATCTGACTCCAATAGAATACACATTTAGCAGTTCAAAAAATGGTAACGGTGACTCTTGGGTGATATTTTTTCAGACTGCATTTATTTAATCTATCCATGAATGGAGAATACCAATTATATTTTAGTTTTTAAAATTTCAGTTGTACCTAGAAAAGTCTCACGTAATATAAGTAAGAAATAAATTTAGTTGAAATTGTGAGGAATGATAGGAGGAACTAGTTTCCTTAACCAATAAAATGCCTAAAATTAGTGATAGACATTTAACTATAAGTAAATAAAATTAGTATTTTGTGGTTACCAGTTCAAAAAAAGAAAAAAAAAACCCTTGGACAACTCTTTTATTCAGAATATTTCTAAATATAAAAATTTCTAGTTTATCTTTGCTCAAGGAGGTCTTTCAGTCTAAGTTTTCATTTGGTCTCCATGTTTAAGTAAACTCAGCAAAATCTTAGAAATATCCCTAACAGAACTTAACTCCCTACATTAATTTTCAATTTATCTAAGAATTCAGAAACATTGATTTAAACAGATTCTGTTAAGTAAATCCATGCCATCTACCTTTCTGACCCCCCCCCTTTTTTTTTTCAAATGAATGCAAGTACCATCCATCATGACCAACTTGACTTTCTATAAAAGTAACAGTTCATAAAAATCTGTGAAACTACTACTGGGAACAAACAAATTAAACAAATGACAATGTAATATAATAAAACTGCTGTTGTCCTCCTCTGGTGGAAGAATTTGCTTCTTCTATGGGACTAATACATCTTGCAGAAACAATTTTAAATAATAAGTAACATATGGATTCAGCTTTTATTATTCTTCTAAAAGAAGACAATTATATTTATGTGATAAACTGTTCAGTGTTAGTAGCATGATGTTTACATTACTGGTTACTTAAATAATCTTTGACATGCCCCTATGTGGATCACTAGCCTGCTTCTCTTGAAATCCCTCTTACAGTTTAAGTCCTGTCTCTTTACAATGGCACTCATGTGCCCTTCAGCAACATCAGGAGTGTGGCAAAGGTCTACTGGAGACCAGCAAAGAAAGGGTTCTTGTAGGAGATATGGCCAAAATGCACCCATCTCCTCTCCCTTCCCGTACATCTTCCACCTGAGTCTTCTTCTAACTCTGAAGAGAAAGCTGGGACTTCCTGCGTTTGGTGGAATAAAAGGGAAGCCACCTTTGTGAAAGGAGTTATCAAATTGGTGTTACCTGTGGAAAGTTTTTGAAGTATTTATTATCCTTACCTTAGTCGTTGGCAAGTAGGTACAAGATACATTTTATATTATTTTTAAGAAAGAACTTTGGGGGAGAAGAGAGGGACCCATGGACATTTGTTGCCTTCCACAATTCATCTACAGATTCATAAAAGCAGAAAGAAGTGTGTCTCCACATCTTTCAGTTTGACTGCCCCACTCGCCGACATAGTCGTTTCTGAAG
Organism: Lynx canadensis; assembly: GCF_007474595.2. Classification (NCBI taxonomy): domain Eukaryota; kingdom Metazoa; phylum Chordata; class Mammalia; order Carnivora; family Felidae; genus Lynx; species Lynx canadensis. The sequence continues at coordinate 134,146,987 of NC_044310.1, read as the reverse complement.
GAGAGAAATGAATTTCCAAATTGTCACTTTGGCTCACTCATCAGTTGCTGCTGTGTGTTTAGATAGCACTTGTTAAAAAGTGATGCAGTTTGCTCTGCCGCCTTGTGCTTCTGTAATGAATCTCTTGCAGACTATCCGTTGGGGGAGTATTTACTAGTGCCCCTCCTCATTGCCCCACTGAGTGAGTTGAATAATTCTAATAATCAAAGGCACAAAGTCTGCATCTAGTTTGGAAATGAAACCATGGGTAATTTTCAAACGTGGTGCCCTCAATTTTTGATGAACTGTCACAGAAACAGGAATTACCACAATTCAAAAATCCCATCCACTAATGGACCAAGATCAGCATCTGTGGATGATTTCTTCTAACCCACTACCCTCAAATTTCCTTCCCAGCCCCCCTAATAAAAACACACCCCTTTGCCTCATGCTTCCAATTTAGTGCAATCATGCCTCTTACTGGCCATCGCCTTGCAGGACACCAGCTGTCAAACACAGAGATGTAAGGTACAGGAGTTTGAAATAGAAAGCCTTATAATGTAAGAGACACGCACGTCTTATATCAAGTCCACTATTAGACTCAAATGGGACTGCTCAGCATGTAGGAACAAGGACTCCCCTGCATCATAAACACTTAAAATGAAGGAATGCTAAACGGCAGTTAGCACTTTCCAGAGTCTTTAGATACATAATCTAACCTAACCACTTAACTACTGTCTTTCCAGAAAGAAATGGCCTGGCTCTTATATCTTCCAATCCCCTCCCCATCAATGAAGGGACTGGGAAAGTAACTCCAATCCGAAGAAAGTTTTAAGGAATTGTCTTTGAAGATGAAAGTTGTGCTTTTCCAAAGATTCTGAGAATGTGAACTTGGGGAAGATGCCTGGGGGCCAAAATGTGCTCTTTCCGAGGTTGGGGCAGCTCATTTCATGTACAAACTGCATCCTTTCTCTTTGCAGTAACTCCTGCAAGACCCAATTCCTCACACCACTTCTGCACTGGGCCTTGTGTCAGGGGGCAGAGGCAAAGGCGAGATGGGGTACTTGCCCTTATGGAATTCGGGCTTTTCGAGTGAGAAGGTAGAGACAGGCAGATAAATGAGTAAATGACTGCACGGTACAAGTGCTATGATTAAAGCATGGATGAAATGGAGGGATACCAAAGGAGGAAGGGAGAGGTTACCTCTGTCTGAGGGATTTAAGGACAGTTTCAGAGAGATGATGATGTTTTAACTTGATTTTGACATTTAGCTTGATGACATTTGGAGGATGAGCAGAGATTCGCAGGTGTTTGTGGGGCTGTGAGCTGGACGTGAATTCCAGGATGGGGCGAGGAGGTGCGCAGTGGTGCACAGCTATGCTCTAGCAAGCACAGCAAGTTGCTGGTTTGACACCATGAGCGCAGTTCTTTGTAAGCTGAAGCTACGGAAGATTTCCAGGTTGTCCAGCCTTTATGGTATATGGCGATACATGTGGCTTGGCTCCTGCAACTTTTGGCTTTTCATGGGGCCAATTCGTTCATCAACTGTGCTTGAAAACACAGACTCTTTTAAAACATATCTGGGTAAGTACCTAGCACATAGTAAATAGTCAATAAACATTAGTTATCATTATCTCATCATTATAAAGCATCCATTATGTCACAAGCTCTTTTCTGGGCACGTTGAGGGTAGAAAGTATGGAATAAAATAAAATCCTATCGCTAAGGATCTAGATGCTTTTGTTTGGGGAGATGTGGCATAAGCGCATGAATTAGTGTAAACAGAAAAATAAATATTGTATTTAGGATTATGTACCAATATATATGTAGTGATATGAGAAATTCAAAGCCAGAGCAATGTATTTTAAGGCATTAATATTGTCACATACACATAACAATGTAATAGAAAGAGTAAGGAAATAAACTGAATTCATCAAAGGAATTTGGAACTTGAGTTGAGTTTTGAAAAAAGGGTTAAGCCAGGAAATTGCATGAAAACAAAAGACCCAGAACATGGAAGCTGTTGGCACCTGCACGTCATAGAGGTGAAAGTAAACATACCATTTTCTGATTGTAGCAATAATATTCACTCCCAAGAGCATAAGATTCATTTTGGGCGTGGGTTGAAAATAATTGGATGTGGTCAGCTTCTGGAGAAAGTGACGAACTCTGGAGAAATTTATCTGGCTTTGGTACTAACAGATAACAGGAAATCTTTAGTTAAATTTTGTCTTTTCATTTTCTATTTAATTGCAATGGCACAAATCTCTGAAAGAATTGACATGTTGAATATTTTGAATTGAGACAATTTTTTATTGATCTATCTTTGCCCCCCCCCATTAAGTCACTACTAAATGAAAATGAAATAGAAAAAAAATTGTGAGTTTCTCCTCTAATTTTAGAATATGCTATAAACTTAGTTTGTTTGTCCTATTTTCAGATCATTAAAAATTTAAGCAAGGTTGAAAATAAAAAGCTTTTTGTGAACTCCCCATGTTCTTTCTTAATAAAACAAATAAATGGAGGGAGAAATTCTGGGTGGGCATGTCAGGGAAAAGCTCAAAATCTTAATTTTTGCTCACTTAATTTATATTTTTAATGTGTATTTATTTTTGAGAGGGAGAGAGCACGAGCTGGGGAGGGGCAGAGAGAGAGGGAGACACAGAATCCGAAGCAGGATCCAGGGTCTGAGCTGGCAGCACAGAGCCCAACGTGGCACTCAAATTCATGAATGGTGAGATCATGACCTGAGCCAAAGTGGGATGCTTAACCCACGGAGCCATATCCTGGCACCCCAGTCTTTGCTCACTTAAAATTACACCCTCCAAAATATTTATTAACAAGAAATCAAGCTTCATCCTCTATTTAAAAAGCTGCCTCTGACACTGGCTGCTCTTGGCAAATAATCTGGCTGATACACTTCTTATGGTAGCATATCCTTTGAACATTCCTTCTGGAAATGGGGGTGGTTCTGCGTTACTTCATTTATTCTTTCTGGTTCAGTTTCCCTCATGATCACAAGCATACATTTCTGAGAATGCTGATCTGAATTAAGGGCGTAATCTACATCCATGGAATACACATCAAACTGATCCACACAGAGACTAGAAGTAATGGATCCAAACTCAAATAGCTAAATACCGTCAGTATTTTCTCAAGGAAAAAACATTGTAGGTCAGATTCAAACAGATTCAGATTTACCAAGACAGTTAGTGTTTATGATTTGAGCCAGCTACAGGTCCTCTTCTAGCAAACTTGTGTTTGAATTAGTTTCCCATTCAGTGGCAAATATTAATTGCAACTTTACACACTCTGATTTAACCATCCCTGAGAAGTCCATGTACTTAGATGCCTCCTATCACATTTTAAATGCTCTCTTAAATATTCAAATTATATAATTATGCCTAATTATGCAATACATTGTATTTGAATACAAAATCATAATACACTTTTGGCATCATTGTCATATTACAGCATTTGCCTTATTATGCTGTGGCATTTTGAGTATTTTTGATCAAACAGTATAAATGGAACAGGTTTTGCATACTGAGCATCTTAAAACCCACTTTAAAGAGATTTACTATCAATGCACATTTTCTGTTCGGCTGGAAAAAATAAGAACTTTGTAGTGTGTATTATGAAATGTTAAATATTAATACTATTTAAAGTTAATGGTATGCCAAAGAATATGGCTAATAATACATTATACAATTAAATGCCTATCATATTAGCTCATCTATTAACAAAATAAAACAGATTTGAACAGGAGGGTTCTGAATCACGTTTTTTTTAGCAAGGGTTGCCCATGTGTAAAAGCTAAATTATTTATTCAATCTTTAAACTGCTGGATGCGTCAGTTTGCAGTTATTTGCATTATATTTGAATGCTTTGTCATGTGTTTCTGATACAACAAAAACAGTTTTCTCTTTTTGTATCGAGGCATTTTCTCCTGCACAGATGCCACTAACAATATCCAAAAAAAAAAAAAAATCAGCCAAAAAGCACCTTCCTCTATGTCTGGAGAATCACTGAAGAGGCAACAAAGATCTCAACACCACTGCGTCAGACCCTTTGCTAAACCGCATTTGTTATCATGTCTTAAACTGGTTCCCAGGTACATAGTTCTGCATCATTGTTCTGACCTTTCCAGTATTTACCCTGCTTGTCCAAGGTTAAATATCTTATATTTCATCATCTATGTTGTAATTTTATATATCTTGGTCCGTGGATGCTTGTAGACCATCGTGTGCTTGGCTTAAAGGATAGTTTTTCTTTTCTTTTCTTTTCTTTTCAGTGTTGGTAGCTTAAAATACCTTGAAAGCATGTGGGTTTTGCTTCTAAAACATTTCAAAGATTATATATTAATAGAATGCTGAGCACATGTGAGGGCCCATGCTTGTGTCTGAGCAAGCTAACCAACTTAATTGGGAAGCAATTACCCCTTTCCTGAACCTATCAATTACAGCAAAGTTTATGTACATCATCTCCCAAACCAATTATTGCTTGTTTAAAAAAAGCCCCCAAACCCTATGAAATGAATTCACCTAGAGAGTTGTGAGCATGTTTGAGGACTGCTTGAAAGTAAGAACACTGCTTGAGTGATGCCTGGCATCTCTCCCACACACCAATCTTCATGACATGGCATTCGTTGTCTTAACTGTAAAAGTTCATTTAATCGTTGTAGAGAGCATCTTATTTCTGGACACAGCATGCCAAGTTTTCTTAGGGGAGCGTTCTCCTTCCTCTCTCCATTTGTGTGCCCTGGATGGGACTCTACCTACATCTCCAATATGGAGCATGTGACCTTCATCTCAGCCAACCGGCTCATCATAATGTCTTCACTATAGTGGTTAATTCAGGGATATTGGTAATGACTGAATTTTGGTCATTAGGAGCCAAGCCTGTTGGAAAAGAGATTCCTGATGAACTAGAAGCAGGGACCATGTTGACCCAGAGATACTGCAGTCATTTTACACCATGTGGAGACTAAGAATGAAGCTAACATGCAGCAGAACAGAACTGACAGCTCAAGAGAAACTGAGGTTGTTTATGTCCCAGAATTTAGAGAAGCTTAAATATTGGCTGCTTCTTGAATTTTCCAGATTTACATGAAAAAAAAATTAAAGACAATTAAAAAAATTTTTTTTTCAACGTTTATTTATTTTTGGGACAGAGAGAGACAGAGCATGAACAGGGGAGGGGCAGAGAGAGAGGGAGACACAGAATCGGAAACAGGCTCCAGGCTCTGAGCCATCAGCCCAGAGCCCGACGCGGGGCTCGAACTCACGGACCGCGAGATCATGACCTGGCTGAAGTCGGACGCTTAGCCAACTGCGCCACCCAGGCGCCCCTAAAGACAATTTAGATTGGCTTTCTGTCCTTTGAAATCAAGAGTTCTATCTGATTCACCTGTACTTTTAACTTACTATGTTGTTTCCTTAATGGTGCTGACTTTTTCAGCCTCTGCTTTCTCATATATCAAAAGACCAAATAAAGTAAACCTCTCATTATAATCTGTGATGAAGGGGATTATATTTTGGCCGATATAAGGAATGGGCTGAGAGCATATTAAAAGACAAGAGACAACTAACTTGAATTTTGAGATTTGGTGCAGATGGTGGGTTTCATCTATTTTTTTTCAAAATTTGTCTTAATAAAAATAAATCTCATCAATCTGAGCCCAAACTAAGTGAAAGTAAAGTGGCAAGACTGTGGTTAGATGTATCATTTTAGTTTTTCTCTATTTAAGGCGATTTGCTTTTCTCTCAATGTAGTTCTATGCACAGTGAGACAATACCTTGATGGACAGAAAGGTGGTGTTCATGGTCATCAGCTGAAGTCATTAACATCTCTTTTGGAGAAGATTATTTTAGGCTTCTTGTCATTCCAATGGGAATCAACTCAATTATATATGGTTCACATAATTAACAAGAGTCAACTAAAATAGTCTAGTCATTCCTTACACCGAGGGAAGATTCAACTTGTGGATAAAACAGAGCTAGTCTTGGTAAAAGGGTTAAGCAAAATGTGGCTTTTTAAAATCTAACTCATTGTCAGAGTCAAAGCTTTTTCTCTTGAACTTCCTAAGAGTCCTTCTGAGTTCCTCATTCCTTAGAATATATGCTTCTCTTCTGTCTGACTCTTTCAAAACTTCCTGTTCTTTGCTGTATCCCTTGGAGGTAAGCTAGGTTGTATGTTAGTCTTCCTGACAAACAGATTTGTGCTCATATTTCCTTAATGTGTAAGCCTCCTATGATACTTACATTCTAATAGTCAGATTTTATTTATCTCGTACCATAATCCAGAAACAGAAAGTACGTGGCATGTGCCTATTGAAGCTTTTTCTTTTCCCCCCAACAATGCCTATGCCATACATCACTAATGGATGACAGAACTCGCTCTCCCTTATTGAAAACAATGTTTCAGTGTCCGTCTTGACGCAACTATCTAACCAGCTACTAACAATCAACCATATTTAGTATAAGAGGTGAAATGATTTGCCTTTCCTGCCAGATAAATTTCCTGATAAATTTCCAGATAAGTTTTCCGGCCAGATAAATTGATTTTCTAATTGTGGCATTTCGGACATACTGAAGTGATGGTGGGAAATTATTTTATATGTAAAGAATTTCCTTCATCAGCACATAAGCATCCACCTACACTGCCATCAAATCAGGTTTGTCCGTGAGTATTTTAAACATAGTTAAATAAGAGATATAGATTTGGGTGTTACTGAGCAGTGCTTTTTATACTGTCATTTGAATATGGATGTACTCAGTGACCTAAGTGAGTTTATGTTCCACCTCCTCCAGTTTAGATTATTTATAAAATAATTCAGGGCACTTCTTTGTCAAAATAACACATTCCATCTAGAGAAGGCTAAATCAAGTACTCTAGTCCCTGCTTCCTTTTCCTTCCCCCTTGCCCCCAGAATAAGACTATTCATATGGAAAACAAAACACAGGCACTATTAGAACAGTATCATCTCTTATTTACTTCACAAAACAGAATACAATATGGGTTGCTGTGAAATACAAATGAACTGTAATCCTCATCAGGTTTGGAAATAATGGATTCAGGCTAACATTTCCAGAAGAAATATGAAGGCAGTATTCTAAATTTCCTATTCTTTCCCAAATGAGTTTGCACAAAATGTGTCGCTAAGAAGAGTAATGTGCCCATCACATAGTGAAATTTCCCACTTGCAAAATGAAAATGAAAAGTCTGCATTTTAGGATGGCGTATTTAAACACATGCACCATGCTGTTTGTACAGTGGGGAAAACAAAGCTCCCCCTACTGGAGCATAAAAAAGCCTCCTCTCTTTCCTGCACCCCATGGCTCCGTCATATGCAGGAAGGCACAGAAACATATAGTCTTCCCATTATCCTGCACAGAATCCTGGTTCTCTCATCAAAACATCGCATTTTCCTCATTTCAGTTAATTAAAGGACAGCTGGACATTTCGTTACTGCGCCAGTCTCAGCTCTGTCTAGTTGAAGTGGGGCACGTAAAGGTCTTGGTCCCAAAGACACTTTCACCCGAAACAAATGGTTTTAAAATTCATGCCTCTGATGGAGAAATTTGAAAAAGAAGTAAAAATAATCCTTACAGTGTGTCTGTATGTGTGCTGGGTATGATTTTCACAACACACAGGTACATATATATATATATATATATATAGGGAAAGTGAATATAGGGAAAGTGAAACTCAATGGAAGAATACACACACACACACACACACACACACACAGAACACGGACACACAGGTACACACTTTAAAGATTTTAAAGATTATTTTTTATTTTTTTCATATATATTATATATATTAGATAGATAGATACAGGAAAGAATAAAAACGTTGCCACATGACTACTGAGTTGTTATTAATGGTTGACTATTAGCATTTATTGGAAAAATCTCTAGACATATGAAACTCAATATGTATCTATTTTACTCTACACGCATAAAAAGCCAATGTAAATGTGAAAGGTTTAGACACTTAGAGGTAGAACCAAATTAAAGATAGACTGAGAGGCATAACCAAATTAAAGATAAAACTAATTTTCCCATGTTAATATATGAGGCAACATGTTTTATCAAGAGGGCGAAGGGGTTTATGATGAAAAAAGATTCTAATGAACATTTTCTTCCGAAGAATTTCTAAGCTTTCATAATTGAAGTGTTTGCTGTCTACAGAAACAAACAAAAAATCTGCAGTTAACCGAAATTAAAGATATTTCTTCCAATTCTAGAAAGATAGGGGCATGGACGGACGAGGGGGACATTAAGCATGCTCCCTGTATCTTTTCAGGGTTTTGATGTAACTCATGTGAGCCACTCTGGGGACTCTCTCCTCTCCTCACAATCAGGTGGGCAGCCTTTAACAGCAGAGAGATAACAGACAATTGGAACAGTTCTTGCCTTTGAAATAGGTTCAATTATAGTTCACAGCCATTTTCAAGATGAGCCTCATATTTTCCCTCTTTTTTTCTTTTTTGAAATGAAACCTGGGCATGATGGCTCCTTCTGAATCAGCAAATAAATGATGCACTTGAACACTGTCTTTCCAGTCTCTCCTCATGTGCAAGACTAAGCAAATGCCTTGCTTCAAGAGCAGTTTTAGACTCTCTGTATTAAAGAAGCTCTCTGGGTTTAGGCGTTGGAATCCTGGTCATCAGGCCTCCCGTTTCTCAGGGATCTGGGGCATTACACTCACTCTGTTCTGAAAACAATACTGATTGAATCTTTGACCAGATGATTCCAAACTCTGAGGGGTGTATGAGGTGAGGGGAGTGTCTGTGTGCATGTATGTGTGGCTACAGAAGGAGAGATGGTGCATCAAAGATGTTCTTTGCCTCTTTTCTTGTACCCTTTTATGGGTTCAGGTTTAACAAATGTTCAGAAAAAGGTGTTTTGGTATTGCTGTATAGTCTAGGCACCATCCTTCACTAGAACCTCCACTGTTCATGTGCATTTTCAAAGAAAATAACACAGTCACAGATTGACAGCAATCCAGACTTCTTTTTTTTTCTCCTTTCAATCCTCCTTTTATAAGACATAAAATACAAAAGATGCAACTTTTTCTAGAAGTGGACGAAATATGATTATGATCTGCAGTGAGTAGGGGAAATATACAAATCAGATCTGTCACTTGTTTCCAACAACTAGAACTGGGTTACCTCTGATAAAGGAGAGTGCACCTCTAAACCCACTATACTAGGTATGTTGGAACCCATAAAATTTCCAATTACTGCTTCAGAATTTATTGTGCACATATGGAAAATAATACTTGTAAAACAGAAAGGGGTTTGTGCCTTGTGCTGTCAATACTGTGAAGGATGGGGTGATTATAAAGCAAATTAACAATACTTTTAAATGTGCATTCACTTATCTTTCCAATTAAATCCTTGTTAAACAACTGCACAGACAGTAATGGCGCTTCTGCAAAGCACTGATCAAGACAGTTTTATTGTAATTTTTACTCAGCAACAATTAATCAAGTAGGCATTTTCTTTATTATTAAATTATTTAGTTAATAAATATTCTCAATTGGCCAACATATTTGTAGTTTGCATGTTATTTTTGATTTTCCTACAGTGGAACATATTTGGGAATTTTTCCATTTTCTAGCAAAGGGACCATTAAGACATGTGATTTTACAAATTTCTTTTCTTTATAAGAATAACTGTGAACAAGTCCTTGAAACTTTAAACCATTCAAAAACCCTATTTCAACCATTTTATTTTGTAAGGGATGCAAACACATTGCTTTTAGCAGATAAGAAATGAGAGATTTTGCTTTAAGGCGTCTTTCTGTTGGGGTAAGCAAGAAAATTAGCATTTTAGAAGTTCATTAATACCAGTTACAGACTTTTGAGTCAGGAAGCTGCACTGTAGTTAGCATTTTCTTTTCATATTCTAGTGAAGTGAATAGTACCTGAATATTATTCTTCTATAAACACACAAGATGGTATAAATTGAGAAACAGATAAAGATATCTAGAAGTATGTTTTCCATTTTTGGATTTCCATTTTTGTAATTTGGAGATTTGAATTTATCTAGCTAGTATACTTCGCTTTTCAAGTCTTTTAGTGGTTCTTTATATGGCCTTTTGTGTTTTGTATCTTCCAAAAATTTTTAACTAGGAGGAATTCCTAGGAAATCAGATTAGTAATGAGGGCAGATACCTGGCTTTAGCATTCATGAAGGCTACATTAATTCAGAAGTGAGAATAAACATATGAAAGATACAACATTTTCTTGAGTCATAAAAAGAAAATTTCAGGCAAAGGCTAGTTTTATAGTTAGACAAATGGTGTGATTTGAGCTGGGTCAACATTACTTTTTGAAATGTCTTATATAAAAACTTGATATCCTCACTACTGTTCTGATTATAGAAGGCCCCTTACATTATACTTCCCAGGATGAGAAGAGAGCATGATCTAATATACTCAGATTAACAGAGTGCCATCTTGAGAGAAGACCCTAGGTAGATGGGGGCGATAAAGTCCAGTGGAAGGCAAGGGAAAAGGGAGAGGGAGAGGGGGGGTCTGAGTATGGAGAAAGTGGGTTCGTTAAGACTCAACATCTTGAAGGTGTCAGGTGTAAGGACAGAGTGACCTGAGAAGCTCCAGAAGCACTCTTTGATTGATAACTGAACCCAGTTTCAAGTCACCTAGATCTCTGAGGGCAAAACATATAATGCTGCTGCCAAGGCACACATTTCTCCTGGCTGAAATAACAGGGCCTATAAGGCACTTGGCACACAGTGGATGTGATGGCGAATCCAGAGGCAACTGTGAAGTACATTTCACCTTCCAGCACTTAACCGTTGGGAAAGGGAGTGAGATACAGTGCAAAATAGATGAAAATCAGTATTAAACCACAGATATAACATGCTATGTGAAGAGAGTAGGAAAGAAGCTAATTCCTATTGAGATTTATTTCAGGAATCATGTGATTTGTGTTGTTTCCCAATCAGCAAAACCAGCAATGGTGTACCTCTCACTCAGAAAGACAAATATGCTGTTCCTTCCATTGAAACCAATGAAATAATTATGTACATACTTACTCCAGTCCCGCTGGTTGATAGGACAGTGAAACCCAACAGAGTTCAAAGAAAGAGCAAAGACAGGTAAGGGAATACTTGATGGCTGTCAGAACATGGAAGGAACAGATTAATAAGAAGGGACAGCAGCGCACTCACTAAGGAAAAATGTAGCAGGGAGAGAGGAGGCCACAAAAAGACAAACAATCTGGAGAAACGTCAAACACGAGATGGTGAAACAGCAAGAAAGACTGCTATTTAAACAAAATGATTCCAGTGGGCCCTTTAGAATCTTACAGACATTATGTTGAGCAGACTATTGGATACCCTGCTCACCCTGAGTGTCCCCAAGATGGAGAACAATTGTTGAAAGAGTATAGCTAGGCTTTGGTTCCAGCTTGTTTCTAGATTACCACGAGACACATAGTGCCTTCTTGAAAGATACGCTGAATGAACAAATGCAACTTTCAGCTATTCATTTAAACTCATAGGGACTTGTGTTCTTCTATGAAGTGGATAGCTTTCTTATAAAGATCTAGGGAGTCAGCACTTAAAAGTGCTTTGGAGAACTGAACCTTCTCTTGGCATGTCCTTCTCTTAAAGAAGATTCACCTAGTTCTCTAAAACAAATGTCTTTTCAAAAGTAATTATGTGTTAATTGTAGGAAATGAGGAAACAATTTAGAAAAAAAGATAATAAAAATGACCAGTACCTAGTCTTAACATATTATGCATTTACGCATTCTTGCCAATGTTTTGGAAACAGAGTTCAGCAATGCCTAGTAAACTAGTCCTTTTGAGACTCATGTCTAGCATGTAGAAAATGCCTCACCTTTTTGAAGGAAATGGCTCAACCTTGGACCTAATCAATAAATTAATTAAAACGTGTAGAGACTATTGGGTGTATGATACTCTTTGAGGTAATGTAGGACAGAAGGTCTTAAAAAATATGAGCTCTGCTTTTTAGCAGTGTCCAGTGTGTTGAGAAGATACGCTATGTACCTAATTTAATGTTATATGACACACATATATAATAATATTCATGATAATTATGTAATAATAATATATATCAATTATATAGTAATAATAATGTGATTATTGTGCACTGAGTAGTCGAAAGTACAAGCATAGTATTTGAAAGGAATTCCTCTAAATTGGGGTAATCCAGGGAAAATGTGAGTGATATTTAAATAATCCAAGGAGGTTTTTTGAAAAAATAAACAAAATTGACAAACCTCTAGCCAGGCTTCTCAAAAAGAAAAGGGAGATGACCCAAATAGATAAAATCATGAAGGAAAATGGAATGATTACAACCAATCCCTCAGAGATACAAACAATTATCAGGGAATACTATGAAAAATTATATGCCAACAAATTGGACAACCTGGAAGAAATGGACAAATTCCTGAACACCCACACTCTTCCAAAACTCAATCAGGAGGAAATAGAAAGCTTGAACAGACCCATAACCAGCGAAGAAATTGAATCGGTTATCAAAAATCTCCCAACAAATAAGAGTCCAGGACCAGATGGCTTCCCAGGGGAGTTCTACCAGACGTTTAAAGCAGAGATAATACCTATCCTTCTCAAGCTATTCCAAGAAATAGAAAGGGAAGGAAAACTTCCAGACTCATTCTATGAAGACAGTATTACTTTGATTCCTAAACCAGACAGAGACCCAGTAAAAAAAGAGAACTACAGGCCAATATCCCTGATGAATATGGATGCAAAAATTCTCAATAAGATACTAGCAAATCGAATTCAACAGCATATAAAAAGAATTATTCACCATGATCAAGTGGGATTCATTCCTGGGATGCAGGGCTGGTTCAACATTCGCAAATCAATCAACGTGATACATCACATTAACAAAAAAAAAGAGAAGAACCATATGATCCTGTCAATCGATGCAGAAAAGGCCTTTGACAAAATCCAGCACCCTTTCTTAATAAAAACCCTTGAGAAAGTCGGGATAGAAGGAACATACTTAAAGATCATAAAAGCCATTTATGAAAAGCCCACAGCTAACATCATCCTCAACGGGGAAAAACTGAGAGCTTTTTCCCTGAGATCAGGAACACGACAGGGATGCCCACTCTCACCGTTGTTGTTTAACATAGTGCTGGAAGTTCTAGCATCAGCAATCAGACAACAAAAGGAAATCAAAGGCATCAAAATTGGCAAAGATGAAGTCAAGCTTTCGCTTTTTGCAGATGACATGATATTATACATGGAAAATCCGATAGACTCCACCAAAAGTCTGCTAGAACTGATACATGAATTCAGCAAAGTTGCAGGATACAAAATCAATGTACAGAAATCAGTTGCATTCTTATACACTAACAACGAAGCAACAGAAAGACAAATAAAGAAACTGATCCCATTCACAATTGCACCAAGAAGCATAAAATACCTAGGAATAAATCTAACCAAAGATGTAAAGGATCTGTATGCTGAAAACTATAGAAAGCTTATGAAGGTAATTGAAGAAGATTTAAAGAAATGGAAAGACATTCCCTGCTCATGGATTGGAAAAATAAATATTGTCAAAATGTCAATACTACCCAAAGCTATCTACACATTCAATGCAATCCCAATCAAAATTGCACCAGCATTCTTCTCGAAACTAGAACAAGCAATCCTAAAATTCATATGGAACCACAAAAGGCCCCGAATAGCCAAAGGAATTTTGAAGAAGAAGACCAAAGCAGGAGGCATCACAATCCCAGACTTTAGCCTCTACTACAAAGCTGTCATCATCAAGACAGCATGGTATTGGCACAAAAACAGACACACAGACCAATGGAATAGAATAGAAACCCCAGAACTAGACCCACAAACGTATGGCCAACTCATCTTTGACAAAGCAGGAAAGAACATCCAATGGAAAAAAGACAGCCTCTTTAACAAATGGTGCTGGGAGAACTGGACAGCAACATGCAGAAGGTTGAAACTAGACCACTTTCTCACACCATTTACAAAAATAAACTCAAAATGGATAAAGGACCTAAATGTGAGACAGGAAACCATCAAAACCTTAGAGGAGAAAGCAGGAAAAGACCTCTCTGACCTCAGCCGTAGCAATCTCTTCCTCGACACATCCCCAAAGGCAAGGGAATTAAAAGCAAAAGTGAATTACTGGGACCTTATGAAGATAAAAAGCTTCTGCACAGCAAAGGAAACAACCAACAAAACTAAAAGGCAACCAACGGAATGGGAAAAGATATTTGCAAATGACATGTCGGACAAAGGGCTAGTATCTAAAATCTATAAAGAGCTCACCAAACTCCACACCCGAAAAACAAATAACCCAGTGAAGAAATGGGCAGAAAACATGAATAGACACTTCTCTAAAGAAGACATCCAGATGGCCAACAGGCACATGAAAAGATGTTCAGCGTCGCTCCTTATCAGGGAAATACAAATCAAAACCACACTCAGGTATCACCTCACGCCAGTCAGAGTGGTCAAAATGAACAAATCAGGAGACTATAGATGCTGGAGAGGATGTGGAGAAACGGGAACCCTCTTGCACTGTTGGTGGGAATGCAAATTGGTGCAGCCGCTCTGGAAAGCAGTGTGGAGGTTCCTCAGAAAATTAAAAATAGACCTACCCTATGACCCAGCAATAGCACTGCTAGGAATTTACCCAAGGGATACAGGAGTACTGATGCATAGGGGCACTTGTACCCCAATGTTCATAGCAGCACTCTCAACAATAGCCAAATTATGGAAAGAGCCTAAATGTCCATCAACTGATGAATGGATAAAGAAATTGTGGTTTATATACACAATGGAATACTACGTGGCAATGAGAAAAAATGAAATATGGCCTTTTGTAGCAACGTGGATGGAACTGGAGAGTGTGATGCTAAGTGAAATAAGCCATACAGAGAAAGACAGATACCATATGGTTTCACTCTTATGTGGATCCTGAGAAACTTAACAGGAACCCATGGGGGAGGGGAAGGAAAAAAAAAAAAAAGAGGTTAGAGTGGGAGAGAGCCAAAGCATAAGAGACTGTTAAAAACTGAGAACAAACTGAGGGTTGATGGGGGGTGGGAGGGAGGGGAGGGTGGGTGATGGGTATTGAGTAGGGCACCTTTTGGGATGAGCACTGGGTGTTGAATGGAAACCAATTTGTCAATAAATTTCATATAAAAAAAAATAAAAAAAAAATAAATAATCCAAGGAACATATAAGATTAGTCCTTTATCAAATATTCTTTACTTAAAAAAACCTGTACATATCATTTGATTACGATGGTTGTCTCCATTAGGATGGGTCTCAGGGACATAGTTCAATAGAACTTCCATTTCTATGTGGTGTAGCATTTTCCAGTGCAATGTAGTCATTGTGTCATGTTGATCGCCTCATTTCAAGAGAATGGACTATCTTCCTTTAAAGATAAGAAAATTGCCCTGGGGAGAGTAATGACTTGGGCAGGACATCACAGCTAGTAAGAGGTCATACGGAAACTGACCTTGGGTTTCTAACTCCTGAGCCAGTGTTCTCATTGCCCCTTACTGCCTAAAAAAGAATGGCTCAAAGAGGCGCACGGAAAATGAGACAGATTGGGATATGCAGTTTACCTCACAGAAATCATTTACCATTATATCTTCACTGAACTATTGTAACAACCTCCTAACTGTTTTCCTGCTTCTACTCTTGCCCTCTGAAATTTATTCTTCTCATAGCAGCCAGAATGATTAAAGACAAACACATAAATAATATCAGATCATTTCCTGATTACTATCCCTCCTACACCACAGTGACTTAGAATGAAAGGCAAAACTTCTCATCTTCATTTACAAGGGCCTCACCGGACTGGCTTTGCCCATTTCTCTGACCTCTGTGCCCTGATTTCACACAAGCCCTAGTTCCCTGGCACTAGTTTCCCTCTGCCTGCTCTGCTTTCCCTCACATCTTTGCATGCTTCTCTCCTTCCGATCAGATCAGGTTTCCACTCAGATGGCTCCTTTTCAAAGAGATCTTTCCAGACCATCCAATCTAACGACCTTCCCTCTTATCTTCACCAGTTATTCTCTATTGCATCACTATCTTGATTCTTTTTTTTTTAAACGTTTATTTATTATTGAGAGACAGAGAGGCACAGAGTGTGAGCAGGAAAGGGGCAGAGAGAGGGGGAGACACAGAATCTGAAGCCGGTCCAGGCTCTGATCTGTCAGCACAGAGCCCAACACAGGGCTCGTACCCACAAACCAGAGGATCATGACCTGAGCTGAAGTCGGATGCTTAATCGACTGAGCCACCCAGGCACCCCTCACTATCCTGATTCTTGACATGACTTATAAGCATCGCATGTGTTTGCTTATTAGCAATCTCATTGCACTAAAATTACACTCCACCACAGCCTGATCCCCTCAAATTCTCCTCAGTACCTAGAAGGGAGCCTGGCTCATGGTAAGTTTTTAGCAAATAATGCTGAATTACTAAATCCCTACTTAAAGTTTTCCTTCAGCAACCTAAAGCTGTATTTTATTCTTCAAATGAATTTTGCTCCTTTCTTAATTCTTCTCATATACTTTGCAGTTTGTGTTACTCTATTTGAGTCACAGCAAGAGCAGGGCAGTCACTCACAATCTGAGCTTGAGGTGCCCTTAGGCAGACTGATATGGAGCTGGAAGAGCTTTGGCAACAAGCAGTGGCACTGAGAGGGATCAGACTGGAAATTCACATAAGCAGGTGACAGTCCTGTTAACACGGTCTTAGTACCACTGGGGTTTGGGAGTCATCCATTGTTCCCTCAGACCATCTTTCTTGGCCTAATGAACCAGGTTGTCAGGCTGGCTCAGGTCTTCCAGCTTCACAGCTGCCTCCTCTTTTCGCCAAGCCTCTCCTGTGTGGTCCGTGTTGGACAGTCAGATCGTGACTTCAAGTAGAGGTGGGAGGTGAGGACAAGTAGACGTTTCATCGGACTGTTCATTGAAACTCTCAAATTCTAAAGATTTTCTTCTAACCATCACTGATCATCCACCATTATTCATTAATCATTCTCTTATTGAATCCATTCAGATTCGATAAATATTTATCTAAAGACCATTATGTTCCAGGTACAATGAGAGCTGAGGATACTTAGGTGACCAAAACCAAGCAAGGTCTTACTCACATAGAGGTGCAGTAGAGAGGAGGGAGGGAGGCACTGAAGCAACAGACAAAGAAGCAAGGCAGTTCCAGATAGTACATGTTCTGAAGAAAATAAAACAAGACACTGAAGTGGCAAGTGACTGGGTGGGTAGGGTAGAGGCACGTGTTTCAGATGTGTCAGTCTCACTGACGAGGTGACTTGAGTGTCAAAAAGAAAGCCTTGTCAGGGTCTGAAGGAAGCACATATCAGGTAGGTAGGAGCAAAAGCCAAGGTCTTAGTAAGGATATCAGCTTGATGTATCTGAGGAAGGAAACCAGGGTGGTTAGAAGATAATGAGGCAAAAGAGAGGTACATGGTGATATCAGAGAGCTGGGAAGAAAAGAATCTGTGAAGCCTGCAGATCCTAGTATTTCTTGCCAATTTACACTGAATAAATCACCAGACTTTTTGGCTATTGGATTAGAATAGCCATGGAAATACAGGCTCTGTGTCCATGTGTTGTGTTTGCTGCTGAAGTCCCAGAATCCTGCATGTTGCCTGCCTGGCACATAATAAGAGCTCTGTAAGTGTCTGTCAATGGAAGGATGATGTAAAAACTAAAATCATATTTTACGGAGTTGACCTCTCAGTTTCATATTGATCCTGATGTGCTTGGGACCCTCAGAAAAGAGGAAAGCTGACGGGATACCTGCTACTCCCTCCAGTGGGCCCACGAATGTGAGAGCATAAATGAGAATGTGTTTTGAAATCTACGTGTCTCTAAGTCATTCTGATTTTCATTTGAGCATTGCTTCAAAACCCCACATTTGTACATTTTGGACACTTATCTTCAGAATTTGCATGGAAACCTGAAAAAGTTCCTTCTTGGCCTTGCACCTGTTACTTTTCCTTTTTGAGAAGCAGCTTTGAGGTGATAAGAATACTTTTTTTTTCCTAAAGCACACTTTTGTTAGAAAATGCTTCTAAACTACACAGAGAACTTGGAAAAGAGGTGCTAGATAAATATATGTGAGTCACAGAAGCTGAAATTACCAGCAACAGGGACTTCCTGTGTGAAAACAAAAACAAAAGCATTTTTTCAAAATTCAAAATTCAGAGCATGGCGTTAACAAGAGCGATCATTTCATTGCTATTATCCAATACGGATTTTCTGTCTACCTGCTCATTCCCAACATTTTGGAGAGCTAAGCTGGCAAGCCAAGTTATACCACAGCTACCAATATCATTCCTGACTTGCCCAATTGCTAACAACATACTTTGTGAAGGAAGGGTAAGTCATATCTCCTCAAACTTTGTTATATGAAGGTAGGAGAAGGGGATACAGGTTTCTAAACTCTTCATTTCTGTTCCATGATGCTTTTATCCAGTCTAAAATTAAATGCTTGTTTATAACAGTCTGGGAGAAAATCTAACATAACTTGAGTTTTCTTTACTGAGACACCCAAGAAATGGAACACAATGAATGGAACACCCAAGAATACGTAACACAAGGTATCAACATATATTGACATAGAGTCGGTTTGTATTAGAAGTTCATCATTCTCTTATTTTATTTTATAGGAACAGGTGTCTATTTAGCCCCCATACAGTATTAGGCACTTTGCTATATTGGGGAGACAGTGATGAATCGAACTTCCTATACTCCTGATGAAGTTAGAGGCAGTTAGGAGTTATTTATTAAAAGGATCCTTTAAATGAAGTCTTCTCTTATAAAAGAGTTCCACAGACAGGACACCAAGAAAGTATAGTATTATAATGAGAACAAGTGGTTTGGATTCTTTGATGTTAAAAAGAAGAACATGTCTCTCTGCCCCCTCCACCATGGTAAATTGAATCCAGGACTCGGCGATACATTCGTTGGAGTAAGTTTAAAATGGATTCACTGTCTGGCTTCAAAACATATCAATATTGTGGTCTTAGAAAAGTTACTTAATCTTTCTGAATTACAATTTTCTTGTGTAAATCATGTGGAAAATAAAGTTTATCTACCTTGCAAACTTTTATGAGGATGACAGCTAAGTCTAATTTTCCATACCCACCATACAGTAGATTCTCAATTAAATGCTAGCATTGGCATCATTTAGTTACATTTTTAAATATTATTTACTCTTTCATTTTTAAAGCAAATCCTTAGGGAAAACATCTTTCCTTTTTTATTTATTCTAGAATCTACAACATTGGAAAACAGTTGTAGTTGTAAAAAACAGATCAGTAATTTAAATCATATTACTAACATACATGTGACATCTGTGGCATTTTTTAGTTATACTCTAAATTGTAACTCAGAGTTCATAAAAGCTAGTGAACATCATTAAATCAATCAGTAATCAAAAAGAAAACCTCTCATCATTAGAAATTATGTTAACAAAAAGAGTTCACAGTCTATTTCTGCCTTACTCAAATATAAACCTTGTACATTTTATGGCTTGTGGGTCTCGTCTCCACTAGATAACCAGAATAAAATGAGCTGGATGTTGTGCAGGGGTTCCCAAACACGGCGATGCACTTGACTTACCTAGGGAGGTTTTCTTTTAAAAGAAAATACCTATAGCTTCAATCCCAGACTTTTTATACCAGAGTTTTTATGACTGGGTTCCCAAATCTTTATTTTTCAAAGCTCCCTACTTGATTCTTGGGGTAGAAAAACTTTATATGACCCTCAATTATCCCCTGATCCTTGTGTTTATGTCTTGTGTAATCCCCTCCCCTAGGGTATGGATAGGAACTGTGACTTGATTCTATCAGAAGGCACCAAAGGTGATGGGATATATATAGCCTTCATGATTATGTTACATAGGATTATAACTTTTGCTTTAGCTACTAGCCTCTCCTTTGCTGCTTCAATGAAACAAGCTGCCATGCTGTGTGATGGCCTATGGAGAGGTCCACAAGGCCTTTGGTCAACAGCCAGTAATGTTGAGGTCTTAATTCCAACAAACCACAAGGAACTAAATCCTAATAATCATGTGAGTTTGGAAAGTACACCTGTCCCCAGTTGAGCCTCCAGGGTGAGGACCCATCCCTGGCCAACGTCTTGAGAGTAACTTTATGGGGATTCAGCTAATCCATGCCCAGACTTCTGACCCACACAAACTGAGAGATAATAAATGTGTGCTGCTATAAGCAGCTAAGTTGGTATTAATATTGTTATGCAGCAGTAGAAAACTAATACAATTCTGAAATACAGTCACTGTCAGCAACCAGTGATATCAAGTATAGTTAAGAGCAGAAGTAAGCTTGGTGTGTTTCCCCACTGGTTTTTAATTTTTACTACTTAATTCTGTTGGTGATGATGATGATGATTTATGATGACCGATTTTTGTAAATATCCTCGGATATTGGTAGTTACATACCTCTGACTGATTTAATTTCTGGCGTCAATTGCCAAATCTACGTGGCAAAACCATAATTAGAATTAAGAACTGAAATTTTGGTAGACTTCACTCACCTCTCCCACGAATCTGAAGCTATGCTTTTGGAATCTGGTGATTCCCAGAGCTTATTGATAAAATAAAACTAAATTTCTCTTTTGTGTCAAGGAACCCAAAAGTCCTATGAATCTGGCTAGTGAGACAAATCATTGGATGGCAGGGAGTCTCCAAAGCTGTTCCCTACTTGATATTTCTTCCTAGAAAAAGAATCTTAATGTCATCAAAGAAAATCCAATCAGGTGGAAGTCCCAAACCATACTTGATTATTAATATTTAGTATCATGACTGTCCTAAGAAAACTAAGTTGCAGTGATCTGATTTCATCTAACATCTTAAAGTTAGCACTAAATGACACTTGGCTGATTCAGAGCTTTTAAAGCCCTTGCGTTTTCCTTATTATTCCCATTTTGTAAGTGAAGAGTTTGAGATTCAAAGGGGTTAAAACTGTTTCCATTAGACTAACAAATAGCTCAGAAGCAAGAGGCAGCAGTTCCACTGATGTTCACCGGGTGCTCTCTGTCCACTGGCTGGTCTCTGCCTCTATCTCACCACAGCATTAGGTCAGCTCGTTATTGCTTGGCAGGTAATAAATAATAAAATATAACTCATTATAAATGGATGATATAATTTTGCTTTAAAATAAGTAGCCAGAATTTGTGTATTTTAGATACTAGAAGTATTCATAAAGTTGTTATTAGAATATTGTGTAAAAACTAGGGTGCCTAACTCAGTTGGGAGAGCATGTGACTCTTGATTTGCAATTGTGAGTTCAAGCCTCACACTGGGTGTAGAGATTACTTAAAAATAACATCTTTTAAAACATAATATTGTGTAAAGACTAAAGACTATATAAATATACAAGAATGGGAAGAGCTTACTGTTTTTACTTCTGTTCAGCATTATTTACTAATGACAGTACATTTTTTAAGCAGCTAGAAAGCAATACAAGCTTCGTCATCAACGGTCTTTGAGCTCCCAGTCTTCAATGTAGCTGAAAAATGAGGTCTAAGAAAGTTTCCAAAGCCCTGAACGATGTTAGGGACTAGCCCTTTTATGATCAAGCGATCTTTTCAGCTTTAATAGGAAAAATAAATCATTGTTAAAAGATAATCTTGTCACATGGAGGCCAGAAAGGTGCAACATCAATGATTTGACTTACCGAAAAACCACCCTACAGAATGGGATAAAGCAAGTAACAGTTTGTTTTGTTGCTGCTGTGGTTGGCAGTCAGAGCGAAGCAGGCTTAAGGAAATACCTCGTTTTAAAAATAATAAGAGGGCAATCTAAACGCACTTACTAGAAAAGTGAATGGACTTGATACAAGGGCTATTTTATAAGAACAGAACTGCCAATTGTTCACTTCCTTTCTCTGTTTCCTCTTTTATTCAATTTTTGATGCTGCAAATAATATGAAAAGCACGGGGTAGCTCTAAACTTAATGCTTTGCTTGGCATTGTGGTACACATCTATATAAAAGTAGTTTAGATATAGTTGGTAACATGAAATTGTTTCTCTAATAGTTTATTTTCAATGGAGCTTATTCTTAGCATGTTCAAAATAAGCAAATTCATCTCTTTAAGCCAATGTTTAATTTGGATTATTATGCCAATAAGATCTGGGTGAATAAAGATATGCAAAGTGCAAGACTGTAAATTAATGGGAAAAAAAAAACCTGTCTCCCATTTGAAACAACACACACGCACAATCATATGCACACACACACACATACACACACCCACACACCCAATTAAGATTCTTGGCCACGTAGATTTATGGCATTTATATATTTTGTTCCTCTGGGTGTGAAAAAGTGAAGGAGGGTGTCCCTAAGATTCTTCCTTTAAATTTTTTTCCTATATATGGAAAACATGTCTAAAATCCTGGTGGGAAGCAACTTCCTCCAGTTCAAAGAAATGGTTAGAGAGAATATTTGTTACTGGGTACTAAGAAACACCAGTCTGGAAAATTCCCACTCAGTTCTTCCCCCAGTGCTTCGTGGTTCTCCCATTGGCTCATGGGCTTGGGAAGCTTCATAGTCAATATTTTCCAAAAAGGATGCCAGTCTTTCTTGTCCCTTTTTTTAGAGAGTGAAAGAGAATATCTAAGTAGTACCAAAGAGCGTCTGAGCTGAATTTGGAGTTTGGGAAATCAGCCTAGATGGGCGGCTTAAACCAGAATGTTGATGTCAGGAGGAGGGGATGCAACCAAGTGAGATTTCCAAGACCCACTTTCAAAAGTTCTCAAGTCAGTTATGCAGCATTCTTAATGCTGAAGTCGGTCCTTTGCAAAAGTACCCCCATGTAAGAAAACCATCAGGTTATAGATCATTCTGAAGAATCAACACAGTGTCACAGGCTGGTGACAGGCTGACATCTAAGGTCATGGACCAGTTTTCTTTGGGGGATGCTCTCATAGAGTGTAAGAGTTGCATCAGCAAAATGTCATTGAAAGCTGTCACCAAATACAACAAACGAGGCAGAGCACTGCTTATTCATGCACCGATGGCCCAGTAAATTGAGAGTTCTCAATGACTGCTGAAGGCAACATCAGAATATTGGATTAAAGTAGCTTCTTGGTCCAAACACAGATATGTAAAGCCCTACAGAGAATGGCAATGCCAGGCTTCTTCATAACTGTGATGTTCAGCAATTTCCTAGACATTTTTCTTTCTTGAACTATTTATTTTTTTTAATGTTTATTTGTTTATTTTGAGAGAGAGAGAGAGAGAGAGAGAGAGAGAGAACAAGCGGGGGAGGCACAGAGAGAGAAAGAGAAAGAGAGAGAGACAGACGGCAGAAGCGGGGGAGGCGCAGAGAGAGAAAGAGAGAGAGAGAGATTGAGAGAGAGAGAGAATCTCAAGCAGGCCCCTCGTTTTCAGTGCAGAGCCCTGGACGGGGCTTGATCCCATGAACTACAAGATTGTGACCTAAGCCGGAATTAAGAGTCAGAGTCTCAACTGAGTGAATCACCCAGGCACCCTTCTTTCTTGAACTATTTTAGTCAAAGTCCTATGGCAGTACCTGTCACTTACAAATACTGGAAAGCAGGTGTAAACAGAAAGTCAGTAACAAGGACGTGTAGCATGAAGACTGATATCCGCTTTTATAAGAAGATAACCAACAATTAATGAATGTGAAATGCTCAATGGCAGTAGAGGTATTCAGCATAGGCTCCGAGTCATAGGGACCAGGGATCTAGTCCCACCTCCTTCACTTACTTGAACTATGACCTTAGGATATTATTTGACGTCTCTGAACCTCAGTTTCCTCACCTTTAAAATGGGAACAATAATAATTCCTATTCTGTGGGATGGTAGAAAGGACTAAGTTAAATGGTATAAGTAAAGCACTTTACTACAGTGCCTGGCATATAATAAATTATGAAAATATGTTAGCTACTTTTATAATAATAATAATAATTATTATTATTATCAACATTACTAGTTATAATTAGAACATGCTTTTCAAAAGCGATCACTTTGAATTTAACTTGTATGCCATCTGATCTGGAAGTATAATGAGGGTATCCAATTCCTACTGATTTAGTGAGTCAAACAGAAAACCAAAACAAATTGAATCATTCAACTGGTGTATTTAGAATTGCTGATGATTATAGCATTCACGAAAGTTAGTGAAATACATAAATTGCAATTGAACTGTTCTTGAAAATCCCCCAAATCAGTTTTCATTTGTCTAGCCTAATGGTGGGTAGGACTTGTTCATTTTTTAAAATGTATATTTAGAACCATCTAAATAAGAAACATTGTGGAATGTGAACATGGAGGAAATAAAAGGTGTTAATACAATGAGACTATGGCAAAATCATGTATGTTCCATCTTTGAATACAAAAGAATGCATTGCTTTCACATACCGATTTATGCTTTGCATGGAATTATCTATCACTCATTGCCACTTTATTTCCTTGCTCTCTCTCTCTCTCACACACACACACACACGCGCGCGCGCGCACACACACACACACACACACACACACACACACACAGAAAGGAGGCTACAATGTACATAGTCAGCCTCTTTGTACCCAGCACTGATTCTCTTCTAAGTCAGCTCTGCTGTCAGAGATCAGTGTGCATATAGATGGGAAGATCTGACGTTAGCACCAAAGTTATGGGGTCACTCCAGAGATTTCATTCAAAGGATAATCTGATTAACAAAATTTTGAGGCAGACCGGTATATGCATTCTTTTATCATCTAATTCAAAAACCTCCACAACACAACTTGGATGAAATCGCCAGTATCAAAGGTCCTAATGTAGCATAATTTGTGTTGAGCATGCTGCATTGTGACAGTGCTATAAACCAGGGAGACAGTTTACTGACAATTCTGTGCTACCAGATACCAACTCAGGCCTCTGTCCAGCTTTACATTGTCAACTCTCATGGAAACATGAGCAGCTACACAGCCTCAGAGGACGCTGAAGTCTGGATTGCAAAAGATGAGATGGACAGATTTCATATTTTCATTGCAGATTTTTTTTTGCCTTTTCAAACTGCTGAGCATAATTTTTTTAAAAGGCAGGAAATGCAACTAGTGTTTGTTTCTAGCATGGCTTCTGTTTTGAGATTTCTTCTTTGTAGAAGAAATGTGTTGCCCAGCTGTCTAGAATCCCAATCAGGATATGGCTTCAGTATGAAATATATTAAAAGAATGATTTTAGCTGGTTATAAGCAGGAACGAAAATGAGGCTAGGGCTTTTTTATCCAATTTTTACTCACAGAGGGGGCATTCTGGTTCAGTCCAATGGGGCCACTATTAATAAATGAGGTAAAGCTTAGTTCTGTTTTTGGGGTTTTTTACCCTCCCCCCCCCCCGAAGGAGAGTAATTGTGAAACACAAAGGTTCACATTAGTGAGCAAACAGAGCTGAGGAGATTCTCAGTTACAAAGATTCTCAGAAATAAGAATCATGTGTCCACTGGCCAGAACTATTGCATTCAACTCTTAAAAGGGCGGTTCAACCCAAATTACACTGTTGGAGGATTTAATGCTTCTCTGTATTAATACTTCTCCTATTTGCAACACACACATATACACAAACATTATTCAACATACATTAATTAAGACCTCCCTTTATGCACACCCTAGGGCTACTATTGGTTAATGGGGGAAGAGACAAAGATGATTCAAATCCTAACTTTTAAGATGTATAGAGATTTTTTGACCAGTTTTTCTGTTCTTAACCAACTTACGATGTTTGGGTCTGCTTGTTTCCTGTAACATTTCCTATTTTTATTTTTATTTTTTAGAATTCATAGCTTTTTCTAAAAGAAGTTTCAGGTTTACAGAAAATCTGAGTGGGATATATAGAATTCCCATATACCCCTCTAACCTCCACCCCAACACACAATTCCCTTATTATTAACATTTGCATTAGTGTGGTACATCTGTTACAATTGATGAACCAATATTGATACATTATTATTAAGTACAGTCTATAGATTAAGATTCACTCTTAGTGTTGCATATTATATAGATTTGACAAATATATACTGACATGTATCTGCCATTATAATATCAGACACAATTGTTTCATGGCCCGAAAACTCCCCTGTGTTCAATGAGTCATCCCTCCCTCTGTCTACATCCTTTGCTATCACTGATCTTTTATGGTCTCCACAGTTTCGCCTTTTCCAGAATGTCATATAGTTGGGGTAGTACAGTAGACTGCCTTTGCAAAATGGCTTGTTTCACTTAGCAATATGCATTTAAAGGTCCTCCAAGTCTTTTCATGACTTGATAGCTCATTTCATCTTATCACCAAAAAGTATTCCATTATATGAATGTACCATAGTTTGTTTACCCATTCACCTATTTATGGACATCTTGGCTGCTTTCAAGTTTTATCAATTATGACTAAAGCTGTTGGAAATATTTGTGCACAGGCTTTTGTGTGAACACAAGTTATGAACTCTTTTGGGTCAATACCAAGGAGCACGATTGCTGGATAGTATGGTATAAATACATTTTCCTAAGAGCCTACCAAACTGCCTTTCCAAGTATCTGTATCATTTTGCATTTCAACTAGCAATGAATGGGGATTCCACACTCTTGTCAGCACTTGGTGTTACCAGCATTTTAGCCTTTGGCCATCCTGATAGGCGTTTGGTAGTATCTCATTATTGTTTCCATTTGTAATTCTTTGATGATACATCTATTTCCTAATTTTTAATTCTTTTACTTACCTATTACATATTTTTCTAACGTCTATGATTTTGACTTTGATGTTCCCATCATTCATTTATTCAAGTACTTATCCACATGGATTAAGTGTTTATTATATGCCAGTAGCATTTTTCAAAGCTAGGTTATTTTTCTTTATTTTACCCTTTTATTATTCTTTTTTTTTAATTTTTAGTTTGCCATTTTCCACTAATTATTCATTTCACATAAACTGTTATTTGGTTTTTCTGTCTATTAATCTCCAAGTAAGCGGGCTATCTTTTATTTCTCTGGTGACAATTGCTTACTCAACTTTCTCTTGTTCTCTTCAAAGTGTTTATCATTATAGATTCATAATACATACAGCAGAGAGTCTGAAATATCATTAGAGATGAAACTACTGAGAAAAATGAAGTGAAGAAATCACTTACCTTGGTTGACAATAAATCTTAACTTCTGTATTGTCGCTAGATTGCCACTAACTCGGTATATTCCATCAACATCTAGACCTGAAAATAAAAGGGCATGTTTTATATTTGTCCATAAAAGAACTGAAAGGATAAAAGAAAAAAAAATAAATGTGAGAAGGAAGGAAATAGTAAATCAACACGAAATATCCCTTCCTCAGAGAGAAAACAAATTTCTGTTCTACACCAAGCAATCTTAATAGTTTAATTTCAACAAACTAATCATAAAATTCAGTCATAGTTAATCATCAACAAATTTAAGTCTAGTTGAATCATAGAAGACCAATAGGTAGCATTGGATTTGACACTGTAGTTAAGGTTCATTCCCCAGGAAAAGGCACGAATTAAACTAGTGGTGGACAGGAGAAGAACCTTTACATATACATTATTGCTCTTTTTTGAACAGAAAATAACCCAAGGCATTTGTGAAGTCTCCCTTCCTCTTTCTCCTTCCCTCCCTCCAGTCTATTCTATTCTATTCTATTCCATTCCATTCTATTAATCCTATCCTATCCTATCCTATCCTATCCCATTCCATTCTCTTTTTCTTATAATCGCTATAAGGTAAGGTGCATTGGTCTGATTATTTGAAACTACAGAATGAAAATCCGATTCCAGATGTATCATTAGCCTGATAATCTCTAGTGTATTATAGGTAAAGGGAGTGTTCTGTTATGTAGGGAAAATAAAGAAAAATTTTTCGGCAAAATGGTGAAATTAGTTTCAGATTGTTTTAAAACTGGTCGTCTATAATTCAAAATAACTTATCCTGGCCGTGGATTTGGATAATCAACCACTTGTTTTCCACACATCTATTTATGGCATCTAGTTATTTCCACGACCAAGTTATCGAAAAATGAGGAAACAGGAAAATAGAAAGAGAAACACTTACCAAAACACTATTACACTCCTTAAGGAATATTGATAACATAACTTTAATGTCAAGAATGTATATTTAGTGATGTGTCCAGGCTCTCAGAGAGGCCAGGGATGAGGTTACCACCCATCTCCCTATTTCTCTAGGGAAATGGCATAGCACCATGATTAAATACTGTAATTCACAATCATAAGTATTAAATAAATTGGTAGAAATTACTGTCATAACATAAATAAGGGCTTTGTAAAGCTCTTTACTGACATGAAATAATCTCTTTTATAGTAGGAGCATTTCTGCCATTATGCATAATATTTCATCAGTAGTTTAAGATAGAATAACATAACTTCCAACACTGGTATTTTAAAAAAATTTTTTTAACATTTTAAAATTTATTTTTGAGAGTAAGAGAGAGAGAGACAGAGCAAGAGTGGGAGAGGGTCAGAGAGAGAGGGAGACCCAGAATCTGTAGCAGGCTCCAGGCTCCGAGCTGTCAGCACAGAGCCTGACGTGGTGCTTGAACTTACAAACCGGGAGATCATGACCTGAGCTGAAGTTGGACGCCTAACCCACTGAACCACCCATGAGCCCTGCAATGCTGGTACTGATGGTATAATTCAAAACCATTATTCACTACTTTTAAGATTTTATTTTTTTAAGTTTTATTTTATTTATTTATTTTGAGAGAAAGGCAGCGCGCAGGAGGGGCAGAGAGAGAATTCCAAGTGGGTTCCTCACTATCAGTGCAGAGCCCAATGTAGGGTTTAAACTCACGAACTGTGAGATCATGACCTGAGCCAAAACCAAGAGTCATATGCTTAACCAACTGAGCCACCCCAGTACCTCTGAAGGCTTTATTTTTCTAGAGCAGTTTCAAGTTTATAGCAAAATTGAAGGTAAGGTACAGAGATTTCCCATATGGTTCCAGTTCTTCATAGACCCATAGCTTCCCCAATTATCAGCAACCTCCACTAGAATGCTACATTTGTTACCACTGAGGAGCCTTCACTGATACATCATAATCAGTGTTTATCATTGCACTATGATTCATTCTGGTCTTGTATATTCTGTGGGTTGGAATACGGATAATGACATATATCCATCATTATAGTATCGTACAGAGTATTTTCACTCCCCTACAAATCCTCTCTGCCCACCTATTCATTTTCACGATGTTTGCCCTTGCATGTAATCAACTATAGAGCAATTTGGAGTAATATCAATAAAATGAAATAGCTGTTAGCAAATGTATTAATTGGTTTAAGTGTTGTAATTCTAGAATAACCTAATAATAAATTCTTGAATCTGTGTCCCTTCCTGAGAATTATGAAGTTGGACATCTATTAGTATGTATGAATGTTTAAGACCCCTCCATTGATCAAAATCACATATATTATTTCTTTCTGGTGCACAAAATAGCTCCATTAATCAAAAGTTACTCTAGTTTGTTTGCTTTTAAGTACAATGTGCATTTGACAACTGAAATGTGACCATAATGTTAATTAAAAGTTTTCTAATATTTAATTCCTAGTGTTAGTATTTGACCATATTGGTCTTCGGTTTATACATATATACTCAGAACTTCATAATTTATTAACCATTACTTTTCTTGCTTTTTCATTAGATGGTTGTTTAGTATTTAAATTTAACCTATAAAATCTTAAAGAATATGATAGATTTAAAAAAGATTACAACTTACACATTCAAGCAATGTGTCCTTTAAAGTATTCCCTCTCGGGGTATATTTAATTTTTTCTGAACATGTAGCCATTGGGGAAAATATTTTGGAATTCTTCTTTAAAATCACCTTCAGTGGTTCCATATTGTCTGTAGGAAAATGTCGCTGGGGGCAAGTTAAGGGCCTTTGGTAGTAGTTTTGGATTTGGGAACTAGATAAAGGTCATTGAAAACCATGAATGGTGAATAATGCTGTCTTGCTGGCCACCACAAGCAGACAAAATTTCACCAAATGAAAGCGGTCTAGTATTTGCCCATGAGTGATCAGTTTCTCTAAAAGAATTTGAGAAAAAGAATATTTTGGAAAATAGAAACATTGAGGCAACATGCAGATGTACATTCCCCAAGAGAGAAAACTTCACATGCTTTTTAAAGAATCAGTCCTATTAGCTCTACCTAAAATGATGATTCATGGTGAAATGTCACTTAACATCTATTACAATAAAAATGAGAAAATTTACTATATATTTCTTTTTTAAATTAATTTTTGTTTTGGACCTTAATCAGAGGTCGGTATTGCTTGAATGCACAAACTTTTAATTCAAATAAGAACCTTATGTAAGTCTTACTTTAATATGCATATGTCTTTATTCAAGGTATAAAATGAAGCACATTTCTACTTCTTTTCTAATTATTTTATACGCTATTGTAAATGCACGTGTTGTCTAGGGTTATAACTGAATTTCAATGACTGAAGTTCCCCAATATCCAAAACTTTCTTTTCCTTTTCTAGAAATTTAAAGTTACAACATAAGAAGTACCTTCCCTTGGTGTTCATATTTTAGTAGAAGTTTTTTTCTTATACTTTTTTTTTTTTTTGAGTTCAGTAATCAAAAACATTTGAAAGAGCAGTATGGGTTGGATACATTATGCTTGGGCAATTGGAAAACACTATACTGTTTAAACAAAGCAGCCTCATCCTAAATTAATAACCCAATTTTCTTTTGGGATAAAAGGAGGGAGGGCTGAGGATGGAGACAGGGAGTATAACTCAGACCAGTGCCACCACTGTGGTTGGAGAACTAAGTCATAGCAGAGAAACTGCTTTGTGGCTTAAGATAGAAACCAGAAAGTAAGAGGGAGTAAAGCAAAACATATTAGATGCAATTTGAATCTAACTTGACACAACTTCCAAGCCCTTTAGAGTCAGAGATATCAACACCATATATCTTGTGAAGGATAACAGTCTCTGACATTAGTGGCTCCTGCTTCAAATGGCTCATGCTCCCCTGCTATCATACTTTTTAAATTACATAAATAGAGTGAAAATGACAAAGTACATATTAAAAAGGAGGGTATTACATTTTGCAAAATAATCTGGAACATATCAGTGAATTTTAGCAGTTATAAATTACATAGGTACAGTCTTGAAGTTGATTAGTTTCCCTCTGAATGCCTCACAGAGTGGCAAACCCAAAGTCCTGGGAATATTACCCAAATTGCAGTGATTCACGTGCCATCCTCTTTTTGCTCCAAGAACTTTGAAAGTTATGCCAAACCAAACCAATGTAAATTGGTGGATTTGGACATCCTTTTCATGACCACATTATCCTTGCTGGATTGGAAACTACTTATTTTGGAAATATAATTAGACCTCGTATGATTTTGAAATGAGCAATGTCTTCAAGGTACCCATGCTGCGCTTTGGTGAAGTTTGGAGAAAAATCACTTTCAAAGGTACTTCTTTCAAGAAAATGCTATGACTGAATGCTGACAAGAACTTTGCTTGTTATCATAAAAATACTGTGGAAACATGGTGAAGCTGAGTCATTGTATTTTATTTATTTTTTTATCAGACTGGCAATAATGGCAGTTATGAAAAACTCTCTGAAGAAATCCATGTTTGCTGAAATATCATTTATTTGTTCATCTTCAACTGACCTTCTTAGGTTTCAAAACAGTGTTTACCATTGACAGAGATGACTGGGTATTGCTGTAGGAAATTTTAAGAAGTCTCTCTCCTCCACCTCCCACCTTCTCTTAGGAAGCTTAGACTAGGATAGACACACAATTAGGAGTTATTAGACCAAATGGTGGTCTAAACCCAGTGGAAAGAATGCAGCTGTCATGAGTAATTCCCACTATAAATCTTAGACACTTTCCAAAAAGAAATCTAAGAGACCAGCACTGTTTCCAGAGTTGACTGGTTTATCTGCCAAAATACAGGCAGTTTTTAACAATGCAGATGAGCCTGTTAAAAATAGTTGCAAACTGTGGATTAGGTAGCATTCTTGGTAGCTTGAATGATGGACAAACCACGAAGATGTAGAATTTGAGCCTGGTTGAGAGGTGTGGCCCAAAAGCTTGCTTGTTTTTCTGGAACATAACAAAATGCATCTGAACCCCTGGAGTCTGAAATGTGGGCTGGGAATTTTGCACAAACAGCCCCTCTCCCGAGATTTATGGCACTTCCTAATTCCTAGGAGTCCAGAGCTACCACAAGAAGAATCATTCTCACAATTCTTTGGTCTTCTGGCTTTTCCCTCTGGCAAAAAGCAATGAGCACAGGAACACCCAGACTGCCCCCCGAAGAGAGCTGCCCATTTCTTTCTTGGTCCTTCTGAAGGTCTTGCTTGAGTTCAGAGCTGAATATGAGGGGAAGTGTATGTGCCATTCAGACCTATTCCTCCTCCTCTAAATTGAGTGTCTCCAACCTTCTATCGCCAGCTTATCTGTTCTCATACTTTAATTTCAAAGACTGAGGTTATAGGTTATAATCTCAAACTCTAAGTTTGATTTTTGCTCTGTCTCAGTGGCTGGTATTGATGCCACAGCTTTGTGCTGGCTTTATTTAACTATTAATAACTTCTTGTGAGATGCCCATCCTTCAAGAATGATTACCTTGGGAAATAGTTGATTCTTAAATCAAATTACCTCTGAGCTACAGAAAAATAAGAAACTTCGTGTGTTTCCTCTTTCTTTTCCTTACCTCCCTCATAGTTCTGGTTTTATCCTTTGTGTTACTGCTGACTTTCTCTAAGTTTAGTTTATTCTTTATAAATACTTTGTGACTTATTTATGTTTAATATTAACCGCTACTATTAAAAAAAGGAGGGTGATTGGGTTCAACATTAAAATTTTGCTTCATAAAGGAGCTCTTCCAAAAGTCAAAGTCTGATGTGTTCTCTTCTTTTGTAGGTTCCTTCATTTCCTCAAATTAAGCACTGCCCAAAAGGAGTTTCAGTGATGATGGAAATATTCTATATATTACCTGTTCAAGCCAGTTGC
Organism: Lynx canadensis; assembly: GCF_007474595.2. Lineage (NCBI taxonomy): Eukaryota > Metazoa > Chordata > Mammalia > Carnivora > Felidae > Lynx > Lynx canadensis. The sequence goes on along the minus strand of NC_044310.1, from coordinate 134,113,936 downwards.
CACTGGCCACATTTGGCTGACTACTGAGAGCTTGAAATGTGGTCAATGCAACCAAATATCTATTCTACTTAATTTAATTTAATTTTTTAAAATTTATTTATCTATTTATTTATTTATTTATTTATTTATTGTTATTTATTTATTTATTTTTAATTTAAATTCAAATTAGTTAACATACAGTGTAGGCTTTAGGAGTAGAACACAGTAATTCGTCACTTACATATATCACCCAGTGCTCATCCCAACAAGTGTCCTCCTTAATGCATGTCACCCATTTAACCCACTGCCCCACCCTCTCCCCTCTAGCAACTCTCAGTTTGTTCTCTGCATTTAAGCCTCTTATGTTTTGCCTCCTTCTCTGCTTTTATCTTAGCTTGTACTTAATTTTAAATAATGTAACTTTGTAAGTACCATATTGGACAGTGCAGCTCAAGATCATAGTCAACTACTGGTCCTCTCTTGTGTTCCACTGTTATTCTCTTTTGGGTTTAAGAGTTCTCTTTTCATAAAAGTATGTGATTAGTAAATTTTCATATTTCTTCCATTTCAATGACTGTTTCCTAATTAATTGTTGATTTAAATATTTGGGCGTCATAATCTTTTACTTTTCTAACTTTAAAAAATAATATTTCATTATCTTGTAGCATCTCTGCTGTTAAGTCTTTTATTAAATTGATCATTAATGCCTTATAGATCAGTTGCTTTTTCTTTAAGGATTTGTTTTTAAAGACTTTTGCTTTAAACTTGTGGAAGTAAAATACTCAGATGTGCCTACATCTAGGCCCTTTCAATCAGAACAGCTTCTTTTATTTTTTCTTGATATGTCCTTCCCTCTACTGTCTCTTTTCTATCTAGAGCTACTTTAAGATGGATGTTCAAATATCAGATTATCCTCATGACTGAAAGAGAAAATTAATCGGAATATATGGTGGCCATGGTGAGCAGATAATAGACTAGCAGCTCTTCAATTACCAAAAGAGGGAGGACTTGATTTTGGATATGGAATACTTTAACTGTTTTGCTCCTGGCCAAAGCTCTCTAACTCTCTTATATAGAGAAGATCTGAGTTACCTTATTATCCACTGCCTTCTTTCTCAGATGCCAGCATCTTCTCCTCTGTCCTTCTAGAATTTGTTCTCAGGCTGAAGCAGCTGCTGCAGGTGATTCCTTGGTCCAAGGGAGGGGCCCAGGTCTCCCAGATATTAGATCTGATATTTAGCAAGTCACTTTATTTATTATCCTCTTTTTGTTTGTTAACTCCAAGTTTGGATATTCTCTAGGACATCCCTGGAAAGAACTGTGCCTAATTATTATGTCTGGGAATGGTGTTTCTTCTGCTCCAATTTCTCCACTTATTTGATCCCATCTGCTTTCTGTCTTCCTGGAATTTCTATTTCTGGCTGGCTTATGGCACCTTTTCTGTTTTCAGCACCATTATTATATATTTTTTTTTCTTTTTCAAAATATCTTTTCTATTATTTCATTGGGGGTTTTTGAGGAGGGAGAATCAGACATGTTTTTTCAGTATGCCACCTTGAATGGGGCCCTCTGTTGTTTTTCATAAAGATAGACATTTTAATGCTAAAAACAAAAGTTTCATTAGACTGTGAAGATACTGCTGTATAATAATTTTGTCTATGGGCAAATGGTATATAAATGGCATGGGATTACATTATGCATATTTAAAATACTCATGTGCCTCCAATTCTAACATTGGGAAAATATGTTAATACAGTTTTAAGGATAAGTATACCCCTCATTTCCTTTTATTTTTCTCAGTCTTGTCCGTTTTTGGTATTTACAAAAGTTCTGGTATCAGTTATGATTTCTCAAATGTTCCTTTTATTAGTGAGATTGTTTCATTTTTTCCTTCCATTTGTTTCATGAGCCCTTTCTTCTCCATTTTCATCTAATTTGGATATTTTATCCTACCTTCCTTGTATCTATGCTATAAAATCTTATAAGACAATTGTCACAGTAAGTTTTTCTTTTTAATATCATAACAAAATATACACCTTCAATTAGTTTTAGTTTTGATTATTGAAGTAGAGTTGACATAAAATGTTATATTAGTTTCTGGGTACCACATAGTGATTTGGCAATTCTATACATCATCTTCAATTTTCCTTCACTATGTTTGTTTGCTTGATTTGGGTAATAGTCTTTTTTCAATGACTTATGTATGTCTGAATGAAATGAGTTTTTCATCTATAAGATATTTCATATTAGATTCATATGGAAAAGAGAATTTTTCTGCTTTTAGTCTATGAAAAAAGTATTTGTTGCAAGAATTTTTAAAGAAATGTTAGAGTAAAAAGAGGTCACTAACAAAGGTACTTATTGAATGAGCCTCCCATCTCTCCGGTTCTTTTTAAGTTGGACATTGGACACAGGAGAAGCACACTGAGTTACCAGAAACACAAAAGCTGTCCCTCCTCAATGTGCACTGTCTTTGTTCGCTATAAGAATGTTCCCCTTACATTTATACTTAGTTCTGATCATAATATTTTACTAAATGTCTCATAATTAGAGGTGCTTACCTATGCCATTATAGTCCAAAAAAGTAGATAGTAGTATATAAAAAGTCCTGTGAAAACTCACATCAGTACTGAGGGCTAGATCCTGGTTACCAATTCCTATCATTTTTTTTTAATGCATTAGGCTTATTTTTGTATATAATCTCTACACATTTCACTCAACTCGTATTCCATTTAGACTTACTACTGGGCCAATTGCCTTTAAAATCATGCTTTTTATTTTATTTTATTATTTATTTTATTTTTTAATAAAAGATTTTTTTAATGTCTATTTATTTTTGAGAGAGACAGAGACAGAATGCGAGTGGGTTAGAGGCAGAGAGAGAGGGAGGCACAAAATCCAAAGCAGGCTCCAGGCTCCGAGCCGTCAGCACAGAGTCTGATGTGGGGCTTGAACTCACAGAGCTGTGAGATCATGACCTGAGCCAAAGTCAGATGCTCAACTGACTGAACCACCCAGGCGCCCCTAAAATCATGTTTTTTTAAATGTACAGATTACTAGTTGATAGGCCAATAAGGATAAAAACCAAAGGGAAAAAAGTTACAACATGGCCAGTGTGATACAGGTAGAAGTGATTTGTATACCCTGCTTAATACCTGAGTAAAATGAAATGATAGTCTAAGGATGGCATCCCCTGTATGGTTCCTCATTTCTTACACTTCTTACATATTGACTCTTACATATCTGCCTAAACTCAGCTAAGAACTTGAGCTTAATAATATGAAACTTGAAGGATGGTAGACACAAATATGAGTTATAGAATTATATAAATCTTAGAATCACTCTGAAAGCATCTTGGTAAGAAGGATCTCAGAGAGACCTTGAATTTGCCTGTGAAACTTCACTAGGAAACCTAAAATCTTGATTTGATAATATATATATATATATATATATATATATATATATATGTATATATTTTGGTATTGTGACTTGCTCAGAGTGTTTCTTTAAAATAAGTAGGAATGGGGCGCCTGGGTGGCTGGGTTGAGCATCTGATTTTGGCTCAGGTCATGATTTTGCAGTTGGTGGGTTTGAGCCCCACGTTGGGCTCTGTGCTGACAGCTCGGAGCCTGGAACCTGCTTCAGATTCTGTGTCTCCCTCTATCTCTACCTCTGCCTCGCTCACACTCTGTCTCTGTCTCTCTCAAAAATACATCAACATTAAAAAAAATTAAAATAACTAGGAGTCATAAGAATGAACAGTCTAATTTGGTCAACCATTATCATCTGGTAGTTTGCAAGCAAATTCACATAGCATAACCTGAGTTCCAAATAGCAGTGGGGGACCACCATAGCAGGAGAGGAGTAGCAGGCTTAATGAAAGAAACCCAGCTTCCTGAAGTTGCCACTCCTAAGGAAAGTTTGGCGCTTAGAAAAGAATAATCTGTAGACTATGCACATGTACACTTTAGCAACAAACTCTTTCATAAGTGAAAGGCATGCAATAAAAGGCTCACCAACACAAACAAGAAGAAAACACTGAAAAGTGACTCCTTTTGTGATGAAGTCATGGTAGTTACATAAAGTCTGGCCTTTAATCCCATTATACTTGAAATAGATATTGATTTAAAATTCATATATTTGCTGTCATTCTTTTCAATCCCCCACCCCTATTTTTTAAAACATCTAAACAAAGTGACCTCATTGTTTTCCATTGGACTTTTTTTTTTAAACATTGGCTGGGATGATTGAGATTCAGGAATGTGGGAAAATGGATTCCCAAACCGCGTCCCTCCCCTTTCATTCTGAACTGTAATTTTTGGCTTGGCTTGAATCACAGTCATCGCATTTCAGCCTGAATCTCTCTGTAAAGTGATCTTTCTTAAACATTTCTCTCACTCATCAAGGGATCAGAAACAAAGCTGTTCTAGTCTTTCAGCAAAACACTTACAAGCAGCTTTTACCGAGAAGTTGCAAGAGCTAAATTTCCTCTAAAATTGTTTGAAAAGCGAACATTTTCAGTGCCTCGTTGTCCTTTTTGTGAATCTTGTCATCTGTATGCCATGAGCTCCAGCAGCTATTTTAATCTGTTTTTGTTTGCAATCCATTTGGTGTCCACCCAAGGAAATGCAGGTGATTCTAATTAACTTACTGCTGAAGATGTAGGAAAAAAAAAATATCTCAATTGTGTTGCACAGAATTATACTCTTAAAACCTTTCTTCTATTATTTATAACATATTATTAATGAAAATGATTGTATGAATATGTTTACCACCTAATTCACTGCTGTTCACTTTTTTAAATCAATGAGGCTTACGGCACAGAAAAAAGCCACACACATACACAAATACACAGACACAATACAGACCCCAAGAATGCTTGCCAACTTTTATTTAACAAGGGTAGCAACTTAAAAATAACATTATTTTTACTTTGTGCAACATAGTTTAATATCTGAAATAACCCTGTTTCAATAAAAACCTATTGAAATACTCTCAGCCTAACTCTGCCCTGAAGGTAAAAGTGATTAATTGAAAGATTTTGGCAGATCTGTGCTCACCACCAGGGCAGTTTAATTTAGAACACATTCAACCATTTCTCAGTGTCTCTGTGTTGGTGGAGCGTTACTTTTGATCTTCTTTGTGGAGGGTGCCTCTAATTTGGACCCTTTAGCCAGCCACTTCCTGGAAGGTTTTGATGGCTAGCTTCTGCTAAGCATTCAGGTGAGGGAGAGCCCCTCTGGCTGCTGCTTCTAAAGTGGGTTAAGGAAGCAGAATTCCAGACACAAAGGCAAAATATACTATAAACCTGTTTGGGTATATCTACCATCAGTCAAGTCTTATTTAGATCACAGGCAAACTTTTGAGAAGTTCTGGTGACAAGGTCGGGATCACCCGACTCTTTCCTAATTAAAGAAGATGCTCCTGGCCATGACAGTGGATGAGACTGATAAGATTAAAGTTCCTTTTCTCAGGAAATATAAAGAAGATTATTATTTTCTTTTTGATAATACAGGAGAGACTATCATGTGGGTATCGTTAATACTTCTGCTAAATAGAAAGATGGGACTGGTGCATAATCCTCCCTATTTGGCAAATAGACCTGTGCTAAGTTGGGATTACATAGAAGGACAGAAACATTCCAATACATTCTGGATGGAGAGGCCTTGACTTGGTGAACTTCAGCTTCCCCAAACCTAACACATATTGATTAAGCACTTATTATATTGCAAAAGTGTGTTAGGCAAGGGGTTACAACAAAGAACAGAGGGTACATGGTCCAGATATTATGGAGCTATAGCACTAACATTGTTCTGAGGCACTCACAGTGAATCCTACACACAGACTGATGAGTTAGTACCAATAACACCTCAAGTCCCTAATATTTTCACATATGCTGTTGCATATCTGAACAACACACTCAGTTGGTATTGGCTCTATAGCTACCTTTAGAAGGAAACATCATTCTGATATATATATATTCAGTTTCACATTATATCCTGAAACAGTTAAGCAATATGTGTTTTATGTATACAGTATTAATAGTAATTAATCTGTGTGCAGTAGGATTATAAAAATGATTCTGGTTTTGTTTATTATTTTATCTATTTCCTACTATTTTATATGTATGCATATGTATACACATATACATATATAGGAATATGTATATTATCATAATAAAAACAATAATGATATTTATTTAATTACCATAATATCATGCCATCAATTACATTTCTTTTATGTGATATGGGTTTATGTTCTTATAGGCTCATTTGAAAAAGATTGAAAGACAAAACTACTGAGTATCTTTGAATGCTCTATTGTGTATCTCTAATTTATCTAAAACATGTTTTAAGACCCATGATATCAGATTCCAAATTTTTATGAGACACAATAGAAATCTCAAAATGTAATTATTTTACAAACTATTCTATTATTGGACAAATCACACCCAGGTTTGGAAATACAAATAGAAGGTTTCTGGAATACAGCTGAAAAGACATAAACATAATTGTAAGCTCTAACTATCCCTGGACAATTTATATCATTGTCATTCATGACTGTAGGACTTGTACAGAAAGAAATGCATAGCTAAGGGCCCAAATTTAGTATTGAGGTTGGCTTTTTAAATTTCTATTATCACACCATAAGAAGAAAGGTAAGGCAAGCTCTCTTTTAGTGCTGGAGGAGAGACCTATCCTCAGCTTCATTCTTTACCACTGGAAGGCTGTTAACCATCTAGTAAAGAATTGCACACACTCCAGCTACTCAAAACATTACTTGTTGACTTAAAAAAAAGACATTCCAATACAAATTGTTTTTTTATTTAAACTCACCTAGCACTAGTATAATACAAACCAGGCTTTCTGCTTCTGGAGAATTTTGTCACATAGGTCTACATAAAAAGTCTTATTGAAATATTTGTCAGTGCACATACATATTTAGCGTCTACCATTTCTTTCTGGTCCATTGTCACAGGAAGAAGGCATACTAAACTAAGATGTGTTACACATGTTGATGTTCATTAGTTGAGTGTCCGTCTCATATAGATAATTTTCTAAGTGGTTAAGAAACCGAGTTACAAATACATCTCATGTCTTCCATTGTATAAAATTTAAATAGTGTCTCAATTTCCCCATTTCCCCTAATGGCTGGCAAGTTTTGAATTTTAAGAATTTTAGAAAATCCATGACATTCATTATAGCTGACTCTTGAGGTGCTGCAGAAGTCAGAAGTGTAAGATTATCGATTTGAAGACCTGGACTTTATGTCATCGGTCCCCAAGTTTAGTCTTAACATGAATTACAGAGGCTATATTTAAGGCATCTTTTCAGAAGATTGCCTCAGAACAATGTTAGTGCTATAGCTCCATAATATCTGGACCATGTACCCTCTGTCTTAAAGTATTCCTTGTACATAATTTTGCTTATGTGTAAAATTGTGCAATTGGAATTTTATTCCTTTGTCTTTAACTCCCATGGAAAGATTTCACATCAGAGCTCACTAAGCATGTGCACTTTAGTGTAGATCAATCTATTAGATCTTGTCCTGAAAGCAGAATTCAGCTGAAAGAACAGGAAGTCCAATAAGACTTCGCTTGTGTAATGTGTGGGACAGGAGGAGATGGCATGTGTAATACATAATGGGAAAGAAACAGAAGGAGGAAGTGAGTGTCCTATACTGGTTTCAAGCTAATCCAAATGGGTAGTTGCCATTATCTAAATGCTTACCCTTCTTGGATTTTCTATTTTCAGATACACAAGGATTTGAGGAAATGGAAGTATTCTCACTGTGCTTAAAGACTTGGGTGAGGAAAGGTGTAGTTTTCAGCTTGTCTAAACATATTTTATCCTTAAACATAATTTATTCTTATCATCATAATAATTTTCCATCACGTGAAAAGTGTAACAAATTGTCCTCCTTAGAGACAACTTCTACAATGATTTTTTTTTCATTAAGATGAGTCTAATACTTTAAACTGAAGTTCCAAGACAAGATTATATAAAGCCATATAGGGCTTTGCCCTACAGATTGAAATTCTATGAAGAGACACATTGTTCATCCTTGAAGTCATGAGCTCTCTAACACCACCCCTTTCTCCTGTTTGCAAAGCACCTGCATGGAACATAGTCTTGGAGACTTCTCCTGCTGTGTCATACTTCTGCACCTGCACTGTGTATGGAGCTGTGTTATCGACCACTGGCTCCATCTGAAACCTTTCATCCCTGTAGTGGCCTTAAGTCTCCCCAAGTAACTCAGACTAAGGCTCATCAGCAAGAGACAAATACCCCTGAACAATGGCAGCCTCATGAGGTCCTAGATTCCCAATCTACTTTCAAGTGTTCAAACAAGCCTTTATAAAGACTATTACACCAAGAAATGTATGCATTTCTATGAATTCATTGACTGAATATCAAAAGAAAACAATGACCTTATTTTGCCCCAAACTAGAGCCAAGTACGCTGCAAGCAAAACCCTTAGAAAAGAGGAGGAAAGTAAGCTTGGGAACAGAGCATGCTTTTAGAGGTGTCAGTATGACTGTCTCCTTTCCCTTATGAAGCACAACAAGACAGAATAAAACCCTTTCTTCACTGGTGCTTGGAAAACCTCTAATAGGAGACAAAGACATTTAGCGTTCAATTGTTGTTACCTTTTAAAACAACTGTAACTCAAGCTAACACTCAAAGGTGTTTTAAGGGTGTCTGAAACTTCAAGCTAAGGTATAAATGATATCCCTGAGCCAGGTTTGCCAGCAGGAAGGTGTTGCAGGTCAGACCCAGTGTTCAAGGGGACACTGTGCAGTAATGTAACCATTTAGCAAAGAAAAAAGAAGGAAGGGAGCAAATGACGACCCCAAATACATCTTACTCTGTCCTGGAGTTGTCTTTGTTCAGACCCATGTTTTGTCCCTGTGAGAACTTTCACTAACAGGTTTGTAATTGTCTTTTTATGGTTTCAGGATTTCAGACTCCTTCCAACTTTAACCCAACCTACCAACATTAGTTATAATATACTGGTATAAATATGGAACACAAATTCAGCATTTGACAATGTTTAACAAATAAAAACCGTTTCCCCTGCCCACCATGCTGTCAAACAGGATGATGACAATAAATGATTCAGGGCCTTGAGTATAAAGTTTTGTTTTCATTCTTATATGCCGTATGTGTTACAAATAGCAGATAAGAGGAGACTTCAAACAAGGGAGGTTATTGTTCATAAAATAGTATTTCTGTGCAATCTCCAACAATTTTAGTTAAACAGATACACTATTTGTTTTCCTTTGTTTTGGTAATGCAATTTGTGGGAGTTAATTTTTAAAATAGGAAATTTTAAGCATTTACATTTTTTTTAAATTTACATCCAAGTTAATTAGCATATAGTGCAATAATGACTTCAGGAGTAGAATCCAGTGATTCATCCCCTACATATAACTTAAGAATTCTTTTTAACTCTTTCTCTTTTATATAAAATATTACTGAGCTGATAAAGTCACAGCGTTAGCGGCAGTATTATTTTAAATCATTTTAAGTTTATTTATTTATTTTAAGAGAGAGTGAGAATCAGAGCAGACAAGCAGGGGAAGGCAAAGAGAGAAGGAGAGAGAGAGAGAGAGAGAGAGAGAGAGAATAGCAAGCAGGCTCCACGCTGTCAGCACAGAGCCTGATGTGGGGCTTGAACTCACGAACTGTGAGATCATGACCTGAGCTGAAGTCAAGAGCCAGACACTTTACTGACTAAGCCATCCAGGCACTCCTAGATGCAATATTTTTTAAAAAATATTAAAGGCTCCTATATTTTATTCTGTAAAGACATGGGAAAATATGGCCAGACTATATTATTGTGACTTGTGACCCTTGTTTTGGATCCCTGGCGATTGCTTTTTGCACATGGCACTCTAATTGTTTCTGCTGGCTCCTCAGGAATCTACAGTGTCTCTAGAACTAATTTCAGTTAAAAAGTTGATTTCTAACATTAGTTTAATTTCTATCCTAATAGATTTCCCCCTTACGTATCTTTTCCAGAAGGTTGCCCAGAAAAAAAAAATTATCTGCTTCTATCCATGACAAGCTTGTGAAAAAAAGCCTTTCTGGTGGGAAAAGAATTTGAAAGGAAAACATGGACGTACATATATCAGACCAAGAATTAAAAGATGAACATTATATGTGAGGAAACATTGTAAGAAGATTTTACTATATTAGTTTTTCCAAGTCAGTGTTCCAAAGCCAGTCTTGGATTATGTGTGAAAAGTAAGAACTCTATAACTGTAACAGGTGCTGGCAGGAAACTCCCATTAAAGCTTATGGAAGTTATGCCTGTAAAGTCCTGGCATCTGAGAAAATTCTCGCATAAGAATGCATTATGCATCAGATTTTTCTCACTAGAAAAACAATACAAGGCTGTGACTACTCAACATCCCCAGTCACTATTTCGCTAACATCATCCCTTGGTGATGACATCTTGGTGACCTTGCGGTGTATGTAGAGTATATATGAGGCTTCATTTCAACACTGAGAGCATGCATTGTCTTCTATATATACCAATAGAGATGTCGGTTGGCCATCTGTCTGTCCTAATCAGAGCATAAACCTGAATTTTTTTCCCTTAGAGTCAATAGATTTATACTAATTGATCCATATTTCAAGGATTGACTCTTCATATGCAACATGGCAAATATTTATGAGATTTTACTGGAGTTTGGAGTAGTCTATAGAACATCAGGTAGTAATTAATATAGGTTTTAAATCTATAGTATTGACTCATGTTGGAAAGTATTAGCATTATGTGTGGCACATAGTGCATGCTTAACAAATGTCACCTTTTTTCCTTACATAAATCAGCCGACTTCTGTATGACCACATCTTCAAAGACTATGGTATAATTCTTTGAATGTGAACTTGCTCACCTTAAAGTTAACAAGTAAAGCCTATTTCTCTGATTAAGCTCACCTTTTTAGCGTATAAATTCTAGAGGTTAAAATATTTCTTTTTCTGACATTAGTCTATTGGTTACAACTAAACCAAAATTCTCTTACTTTACTCTAGAAATCTAGCATTTATAAGGAATTTGATTTAATCCCAGTGGATAATTTGGATTTAAACCATTTATCAAGTTAAAAACTGAGATAAAAAAATGTGGATCCTGAGAAACTTAACAGGAACCCATGGGGGAGGGGAAGGAAAAAAAAAAAAAAAAGAGGTTAGAGTGGGAGAGAGCCAAAGCATAAGAGACTGTTAAAAACTGAGAATAAACTGAAGGTTGATGGGCGGTGGGAGGGAGGGGAGGGTGGGTGATGGGTATTGAGGAGGGCACCTTTTAGGATGAGCACTGGGTGTTGTATGGAAACCAATTTGTCAATAAATTTCATATATATATAAAAAAAATTTAGACAGTATTGAACCTTAGACAAAGTCCAGTGAAAATGGTTGTGAGCTTGTATATATCCAGATGTAGGTATCCATAGCTAGATTTGTAGCTACCCTATGGACTAAATGTTACTAGCTTGCATATGTGTTTGTAGTTACAATTTTAAATATGCTTTTCATGTGCCAATATTTCTTTAGTAAAAGGTCCTGGGTTAGGGTAATATAGTTACCTTCCAGAATACACACACACACACACACACACACACACACACACACACCAGCACCAACCCAGGCAATCTGCCAAATGTGGTTGCTGTGAAAAAGGTTTTGCTTTAGGGCAATAGCAAACTAGCTCACCACCCCGCTGCCCTGCCCATTCCTCACCACACGGCTCTTTGCTGTATCCTTAACTTCCCCTCCTACCGTGAGGGAACATTTCTTCGGACTGTTTTATTGCCAATATATTTTTACTTTGTATGATGAAATGAAACAAGGGACTGGTTTCATTAGAAAGAGAGGTAAACAGAGCATTAATTAAATTTGCTGATGATACTAAATTGGGAGGAACTGTGGACATCTGTGAAGACAAAAGAATCATACAAATGGACTTAAGGAGTTTAGAAATATGAGCAGGAAATAATAAAAAAGACTTAGCCTTAAATAATGCAAGCTAATACATTTGGGAAAAGATCGTCACAAACATGGCTATTCAGTGAATGGTAGATGCCTGGAAAGTGGTAATCGTGAAAGAGACCTAGGGGGTGATAATGGGGAAAATTATACACAAACTCATAGGGAAGTAGGCACAATGCCCAGAGGGTTATATATAAAAGAACCAGAAAGTTAATAGTCCTATTCTTATGATACTGATAGATCTCAAAAGCATCAAGTTTGGCTGTAGTTAGTTGAATCCCTCAGGTTCATGAAATAATTTAACACTATTTGTTGAGAGACTAGTTTCTCCCTATGAAAGATGAAAAAGTCTGTTTTGTCTGAAACCTTTCCTGAACACCAGTTATTGGCTCTATTTCTGTTTTATCCTATTATAGACTATTACTAATATGGTATATCACATAGATATGGATATAGACATTGCTATGGGTATAGATACATAAGATCCATCATGCAAACAAAGAACTTTCAGTTTTAAGGTATTTTCTCTACTTTCTAGATAATATGACTTCATATTATGTTTCAAGAGACATTTAATCCCAATCTCTTCTATCAGTTCAGTGCATCTTCAGTATATGGGATTCACTAAGGATGCATTGATGGATGAAAAATAATTTTGGATAGTATCTATCTATTCAACCATTTAATCATACATCATGAATTGAGCCCCTACTATAAGCCAGCTTTGGTATGTTAAGCACTGAGGAGACAGAGATGAGCCAGCCACAATCCCTAGACTCAAGGACTTATATTCTAGATGGAGATACAGGGAATGAAACCAGCCATTACATCCCCATGCAATAAAGCCTATGTTAGGGAGAGCAAAGCTGTCATTGGAACACTGTGGAGAGAAATCCTAATAATGTTCAAGAGACCATGGAGGGGTGGCTGAGGATATAAATCAGAGACTATTCCTTGAAGGGGACACTCGTGCCTATGCACAAGAGGATGAATGTGAATGTGGCAGGTGGATAGGTACGGGGAGAGATCTTAGAGAGAAGGAACAGCACATGGACAAAGTATCCACCTTTGGAAAACTTGTTGTAGTTGATATTCCTGGAGCATAGGAAGCAGCTTGTAAGGATATGAAGCTGGACAGTGGACAGAGGGAATATGCTTTTGGAATAATTAGTATGAAATTTTGTTTATCCATATGAGGCAAAGAAACCATTAAAGGGATGTCCTAAGAAGGAATAATACAATTCTGTTTGTGTTTAAGAGGAATAATGTCATCATTGAGAAGGGTGGCCTGGGAAGAAAATAGAACAAAGGCAGTGATATTAATTAGGATATTTCAAAGGAAATTATGAGTTCTAATCAAGGCCATGACAGGTAAAAGGAAGAATCAGATTCAAGAGATAGTAAGAAATGAGGGACTTGGTGAATGATGCTCTATGAAAGTAGAGAGAACAATCTAAAATGTCCAACATGTTTCTTTTTAGGGAAATAGGCCATGATGTTATTGACTGACTTAAGGAATAAGGGAAGAATAGGCTTGTTAGGTAAAGTGATAAATGCTGTTTGGAAAAGTTGAATTTGCGATACCAGAGGAAAATTCAAGAAGGGTTGCTCTTTGACCTCAGATCTGAGAGTAAAACGTAGCTTGAGAAGTCATTCTCAAATAAGGATTTTGAAGTCATTGAAGAAACCATTGAAGGCTTTGGTATCATTGAGATCACACAGAAAGAATGGATGTAGAAATAACAGAGTCAAGAATTAAACCCAGAGGAAAATGCACATTTCTTAAACTGTCAAGCTCTGGGCTAAGTACACGGACTCTAACATTATGCCATGTAATTTCAAAAACATGCCAACTGCCTACCTTTAAGGCAAAAGGAAAGGAACCTTACTACAGTGATTACAATACTGTCTGCTAGGTGTTCTGCTGCCCTGTAGGAAGACTAAAGAGTTAAGTTAGCCCAACTGGTCAAAAAATGCAAAACATAACAAGAAGAGCATTATTTTTAAAACAAGAATGATAATAGTCCTATTTTAATGGTGCTGGTATATTCAATGTCTTTGGAGAGCTTTCAATAGTGTCAGCAGAGTTTAACTTTTCTGCTGTGAAGTAAATTTGTAGAAAATAAAATCAATATCCAATAGCAAAATAACGTCAGAATTTAGAGTATTTGTATCCTGTCTTCATTAGCCTCAAATTGATAATTGTTTGTAGTTGACCATATATATCTTATTTCAAATTCTTTAACAGACTCTTTCAACTCAAAAAAATATCATCAGAATAAAAATTTCTTGAGATTTACATAGAAAATAAATACTGAATCAAGAAGACTAGATGTTCACAGGGAAGTAAACTAACACAGAACAGCACCGGCAGGTTATTCAAAGTCTGAATTAAAGGAAAAGAAAACAAAATAAAGGAAAAGACGTGGCGATGTGATGCTCCACTCTCTGTGTGGGTTATGAGACCCAAGCCTACTCCTAACTATATTTAAGCATGTCACTTAAAAATCATAGTTGCCATTCAAGTACTTGATTAAAAATAGCAGGTTATTGGTGTTGAAACAATCCCTAGTGGTATATGACTTCCTCTGATGAAAATGAGTATAAAATGGGTATTCCATTAGCTCCTGCATGGTGCACTTAAATGGAGTATCCCAAAACTGATGAGCATAAAATCTTTAAGGAAACATACCTTCAAATGTTTAGCATAGTTGGGTACATATGGAGAAGAATATCATTTAGAACAACATAATATACTACTATCAGAATCGTTTACATGTTTAAGAAGCAGATTTGGAAGCCATGCAAATCATACAGCTGCCTTCAATCAACCACTGTTGTTCATTGATCATCTAAGTTTCAACCACAGGCAGGTGAAGCAATGCTGTGCAACTTTCCATAAAGATTTAAGCAATGTTGAAGATAATTAATCCATTCATTCATCATTTATTGAGAACCAATTATGTGTCAGGCACTGTGAAGAGTTAAAAATAAATCCACACTCTCTGTCTCAAGTAGCAGACAATGCACTGAAGGTAATATTTTAAATATTTTTTCTTCTATAGGTTATGCTTTCACTCTAAATCTCAGGACATTCTTATTTCCTTAAAAACTCTGTGATTTTACATCTTGTCTACAGTCTACTATAAGCTCAAGAACTCTTCCAGCAGTATCATTTTAGAGTCATTTTGGTTTTGCACAGTTGTCCTCTCAAAGTGTCTTGCCCCCCCCCCCCCCAACTTTTCTCTGAACTGAAAGTAGGAGGTGGCTTGAAAAGTATAAAATTCTGCAAAAAGGTATAAAACTGGTAAGGAAAAGATTACTTGAACCCAAGAAAAACACTTGTAATTCCACAGCCTATTAGACTTTTAGATAACTTTTCACAGAATTTAGAAGAATCTCTAAGACATGAATCTTTTCAGGGGATGGGTAAATTACTCCAAAATACTCAAAGAGGAAAATATGCCAGTTCAATTATATAGACCCATACAACTACTTCTGAAATCCACATGCCTTTTTCACTAAATATGTAGATCAATGATTAATGCTTAAGTTGGACACACTTCATTTGAAAGTGTGAAAATTCCTTGGAAAAGGAAATTCTTTTCTAGACATTTTAAAAGGAACATTATTTATTAGGAAACCCATAAAAGAGTATAATATAGCATTTTGGTCTCATTCATAGCTTCCGGAATTAATTTAAGATTTCTTAATTATCATAATTTTTTTAAGCTGTAGGGAAATGTTTGTAAAAAATAGAATGTATAGATTCTTGTTCAACCAATAAACAACAGATCGTCTCACAAAATGAAGTGGCGCACGCCGTGAGAGTTTTGATAATTTATTTTTTTAATCAGTTGTTTCACATTATGCAACAAGAATTTTTAAAAATTCTATTTAAAAACTACAAATCCATGTTTGAATCCCAGGGCAACAAATATTTGAAAATCTCTGTCTGCCTTTTTTTTTTTTTTTTTTTTTTTTGCGCCTTTTTATTGAAAACCTGAAAGCTTTCCAAATGCATGTGATTTTTTTTTCAAATTTTGTAAACATTTGCTTCCAGGCTAAAACATCCTGCCAACTTTCAGCCAAGATTATTTTTATGGTTGAACTATTAACTTCTGAATATGGGGGCTTATAATAGAAAAACTCCCAGACCCAGAACTCTCATCCTATAAATGACACCGCTATAGGATATTTTAGAGTATTACATCTCGACATGAGGAGGTGTTGCATTATTTAAATCCTCCATTCACACAATAAGAGACTAATTTCCTAGGGTATTACGTTTGGCTCTATTTCCTTCCAACTGACTCGAAGGGAAAAGTATGGTAAGAACCCAAACTTTAGCATGGGGGTGGATGTGGGAGGGGAGGTTGGAAATTAGACTCAGGCTTTATCTGGGAAGAGACATTATTTATTCTCATGCATTCTGGATGCAAAAGTGTGGGAATATCCACTGACTGATTTGACCAGAGCCACATTGCTGGATACATTAGATACCCTTTCTGGTTATTGAACTGCACACTTATTCCTCCATTAACTTCTGTTATGTTTAGGCTCTCTTTTTGATAATAAGACTATTGCTTAGACTTATTATAAGTCTATAGTCTTGCTATAAGTCTATAGCAAGTCTACAGATATATTGCTAGATGTAGATAAACTCCACTAAATGTCACTAATCAGTACGGTGAATTAATTCCTAACCATGTGTACACACAGAATTTGTGAACATTCCGTGTAAGCTTGCCATTCACAGCAAGATTTAACTTAACAAGCATTTTCTTGAGTGGGAATAAATTTCTCTGGAACAGAAAAGCAGGTATCAGGTAACTATGGTAGACTTGGTAATTGCTTCAATAACTGTCTTCTCTTCATTACTAGACCTCACAAGATTGCCCTTTTATCCACATTTGTTTTCTTAATTGCAAAATGCAGCTTTTTTCTTTCCACCTTGTCATCTCTGATTTCTTTCGGTTGTCTTTTCCAGTTTCTCTTTTGTACTCTTGCTGCCTGTTTCCTGTTTACTCTCTTTTGATTTTGTCTTCCCCTCTAGCCCTGAATGTGGCTTTCTTACAGACACAGAGGCCCCAGCATGACTACCCTAAAGAGCCAATTCCAACTTGGACCTAGCACAACACTATAGCTGTCAGGAAGGTGGCTGTCTTTGGGTTGCACTAAAACAAAACAAAACAAAGCAAAACACAAAACACAAAAACATGAAACTGGACTTAATTTCAACTTAGAAGTGAAACCTAAGGAAAATTTCCTGCAAACTTTCATGGAGCTTTTTTGGGGGATCAGCTCTTTTGTAATTGCATGTGGATGCCTAACTTTAGGCATGAAAAGCAAGCACTTAAAAAAAAAAAAAAAAAACAACCGACCAACACATAGGTCAGTGCCCTCAGAAACATTTTTCTTCAGTCCACAAATATTCTCTGGGGAAAAAGAAAAGTGCTTATCTTAAACTCTTGATTTTTTTTTTTTTTGAGCATGTAATTTTTATCAGTTTGTTTTGTTTTTGTTATTCTTTTTTTTCACTCACTGCTTATAAAACGAGCAAGCAGAAGTCTCTCTGGAACAAGATAGAATCATAAAAGTTTTCAAGAATCTCGTCACAAACTAAACAGTACAAATTGCACATTCCTCATGGAAGTATCAGCCTTTCGTGCGTGCCTGGATCCAACTATAATAGATTATCCCAAAGTGGGAAAGAATGAACAGTACAAAATTAGCAGAACTGGGAGCAGAGCTTGTCTAGTGAAGGCAATTTGATCTGTACTTTAGGGGCCTGGATTCTCAGGCATTGGGAAAAGACTATGTTAAGTTTTATTTTGCAAGCGAACACTTGCTAGGATCTCAAGAGGCAGACTGGTGCGCTGATTCGAGTATCAGAAAAACTATGATAACAATTATAATGCTTGGTATGTCTTAGCATAATAGTGATACTACAATCATGTCTGTTATCTGTCGAATAAATACAATAGGTGCATGGCTTACCTAATATGCAAATGCAACATATATATAGTAAATGTCCATGTATCTATATATATATTCCATGTTCTGAATTTTTATGACTCAGAAGAGGATATCCCTGAGTAGGTATCTAGCTATGTCTTCTTATAATATTAACAAATATGTCCAAATATTCCCACATTGGAAAAATATATTTCATTTATAATGCCAATGGCTTGTTAATGTGACCTTCTCTCAAACTTCATGTAATAGCACAGGAATTACCAAAAAGAAATAGTTAAGGTATAATAATAATTTTAGCTATTCTTTTTCCAAGTTGCTATAATCTACCCAAAGATAACTAATTGTTCAAAGTAAACATTCCACTCCGACCACAAAAGGAATCCATTACACAAACATATAATTCACAGTCATTTTTAGTGGGTTGTAAACAGTTTGGAATGAGCATAAAATGGGACAAAAATCAAAGTGAGCATTTTGAAATGAAAAAGTGTTTGCTACAAAAGGTCAGTCCCTTTGCTTGGCAAACTATGTAGAAAAGCCTGGGAAAATGCTGATCACACAAGCAATGAGGGAATTTTAAAGCCAACAGCCTCCTTGTTTCTTTAAACAGACATCGGAACCTATAACTGGATCCTGTCAAACAAACGACAGCAAAAAAAATATAACAGCTGCTAAGAAGTCAAGTTGAGAGATAAAGTTTTTGAGGCTAAGGACCTTCTCAGAAGTAGACTAAAGGTCTTTCTTAAATCTTTAAAGCAAGGTTATGGATCCCAGGGTGGCTTTTAGGCACCAAGTCAAAAATTTAACTTTGTGTATCATTCTTGTCATAGTATTTTGTGCTCCAGCAAAAAGAGGACAAACTTGTTGATTAGCTTCTGCTGAGACATTCTGCAAAGTAGCATATAGCTGGAATCGTCCAATTTGAAAGACCTGGTATCGTTTATTTCTAATAGTGGTTAAAATACCACATATAATATAAAGTTTACCATCTTAGCCATTTTTAAATGTATAGTTCAGTTGTGTTAAGGGCATTCACATTGTTTGCAACAGATCTGTAAGTGTCATTTCAATGCTGTTAAATAGTTTGAGGGCATAGTGATTAGAAGTGAGACTTATGGAGGAAGAATGTGTTGTTAAACCATATTCCAAAGGATGAATGCCTGTCCAAACAGAATTAATTTGGATAATTAGTCCAACAGTCCTATTCCCTTACAAACAAAAATACATTGGACATATAAAAATATATTTCCAAGAGAAATATGCCTTTCCATTATCCATTATTATATACAAAGAAGTCTTTGGTAAAGTTTGGTATTGTCGGGTGCAAAAAGCACCGGCTTAGCATTGAGGCATGTCTTTCGGGTAGGTCACATGAAGTGACTCCTTATATTGCATTGCCATGACACATCAAGAAAATAACCTGGGAAATAAGGTGAAATTAAACTTCTGCTCTTAGCGGAAGGCTAAAGCCAGACAAATATGTGTTTGTTATTCAGGGTTTATTGTGTCATTTAAACATATTTAATATTAATTAGTATTTAATAATACATTTAATACATTGGATATATTTAAGGTGTACCTGATGATTTGATACGATTACTACAGTCAAACTAAGTTAACATATCCTCTCCTCCCATATCTACTAATTTGTGTGTGTGTGATGAGAATGCCTGCAATCTTCTGTCTTAGCATATTTCCAGTATCCAATCCGTTGTTAACTGTAGTCATCATGCCTGTCCATTAGATATCTAGATTCATTCATCCCAGATAACTGCAATTTTGTGCCCTTTCACCAATATCTCCCCTTTATCCCCACTCCCTATTATGCGATTTTTAAGCAGACAAAGTCCCCTTACCTTAAAAGAATATTGTAATGCTTATTTTTCTCTTCTAGTATCTGTTCTTTTCTTTCATAACACTCACCATAGTTTGGTACTCAGGTCTTTTTGCTTAAAGTATATCTCCTCTGTATGCTCAACTGGCAGCATGGAAGATGACACAGGGGTAGGCAGTAAATAGCTACTTGTTGCTGGAATACAATAAACACTTGATATTTGTTACATCATTCAAACAACATTTACTGAATGCCTACAATGTGTCAGGTACTGTGTGGGGTTCTTTCCCAGTAATGCACTTAGCAGTCTGCTAGTTACATACTTTACTTAAAAAGAATGATAGGTCATGGTCTTAATACCAATTACACCAGTTTAGACTACATTGTTTAAGTCACATCTCCTAAGCACTTGTCTTCCGAGAGATACAGGTATAACCCTACTTGTAAGTAAGCAATCTCTGTACATTTTGGGGTCATCCTAAACAACACAAAATTTCTATAAAGCAGTGCAAAAATAGACTTCTCGCTGCTTAGATCTACATACAACCTGTATGTCCAATGCCTCCCTCTGCATGCTTGTTCCCCCAGACCTCAAAGAAAAGTATCAGATGATCTCATGCTTTGGGTCACCTTATCATATGTGTTGAGCATTAGCTGAACAATGATTCAATATTTTCACAGAAACTGTTTTGGAAGAAGAAATATAAACTGAGTTTGTCTTTGGATACTTATGATACTCATATACAGTAAAACCTTGGATTGTGAGTAACTTATTCTGCGAGTGTTCCGCAAGACGAGCAAACATTTCTAATACATTTTCACTGGATAAATGAGCGATGTCTTGCAATACAAGTAGTATGTGACTCCGAATGTCACATGATCACAACTGAGCCAATGGTTCTTGAAATTTGCTTTGATATATGAGTGCTTTGGATTACAAGCCTGTTTCTGGAATGAATTATGTTCGCAAACCAAGGTTTCCTAGTACATGGTCTACAACTGTAAAGGCGACACAAGTGTGAATGAACGACTTGGAGGAGCTTTAAAGGCTAACATGCTCCTTTACAAGTTCCCTCCAAGTTTTGTGTATGTTCTCTAGGCTGAGCAGACAATGTCAGAAACCACAGAAATAACTTTAATCTGGTTATAATAGTTGGTGAGGGGGAGAATGGCCTGGTGGTTTAGAGGAATAAAGGAAACCAAATCAAGATAAGGAAGCACACTAAATAAGTTATTCGCTAAATTGGTTTACATTTGGCTCACTAATAGATTTTCTTCTAGGTATGCAAAATTTAAAATGTGACTAATATCACTTTACCAGGGTTGATTAAAGAAAGCATCTGTGCCAAGCACTGCACAGAATTTCCCTGTGGACACAATGGGAGCATGAGCAATTCGGTTCTGTCAATTGCAAGCAAGTGAGACAAATAACTGAATGAATGAATGAATGAATCAATCAATCAATCAATCAGTCAGTCAGTCAATCAATGGTGAGCTCTGCCTCCCTGATACTGTTTATTCAAAATCAAGCATGTAAGAGCATTTAGAAAAGGAGAGCTATTGGGGTGCCTGAGTGGCTCAGTCAGTTAAGCATCTAACTCTTGGTTTCAGCTCAGGTCATGATCTCATGGTCACGGGATCAAGCCCCACGTCTGGCTCTGTCTGAGCATGGAGCCTGCTTGGAATTCTCTCTCTCTCTCTCTCTCTCTCTCTCTCTCTCTCTCTCTCTCCCTCTGCACCTCCTTGCTCTCTCTCTCTCTCTTTCTCTGTTTCTCTCAAAATAAATAAACATTTAAAAATATAGCTACAATTTAAGGATGAGGTTTTTTTGTAAAAGCAGGGGCAAAAATCTTAAGAGAAAAAGAGAGAAAGGAAACACATCATTTTATTATAGCCCATGTATGCTATGATGGGTTTTTTTGAGGACATTTCCCCCAGAGTGTGAAAGTAGACACACAATTTTCATTAAATGTGCCTTTCCCATAACTGGTCCATGAGCATTTCCCATGACTCTGCAGTTGAGTATCTTGGCTGGAAGAGGATCTGGCCATTAGAAGGAGGGCTCTAGATATGCTGAGTCCCAGCCGTGCCGAGAGACTTGGCACCTTTATATGCTACTTCCTAATACCAACCCCAGCATAAAATGTCATCAGAAGCCTGCATAAACATTGGACTTAGATTCACATAAATTATTTCTGTCCTAAGGTGCTCTCTGCCAGAATTTAGTAAAAACAACACTTTGAGTAAATAGAATTGGCGTATAAATGTAAGAATATTAATCCAACAAAATGATCATAGAAAAATATAATCAAAAGTACACATTTGTAAATCTTGCAATGATGTGAGAGGTTTATCTTGTGCCTCTGAGTTTTTATTGAACATTTCCATAGAGTTCCTTTAAGCTGATGCTGCCAAAGTGCTTTGAATTATCAGTTGCTTTGTGGAATTGTAAAGTCGTTGAGTTTCATTAAAATGCTTAGGATTTATTTTAATAATCATATGTGTGATTAGTGCCTGTTTAGTGCTGGGTCGACAAATTCATTTTAAGAGTAAACATTGGGACAATGAAATATAATGCTAGATATGATTGCTGCTGTCAGCAAAAACATTCTTATTTTATTAAAAATCACCAACAAATGCTATGAACAGAAGATATAGTTTCTATTTATAGATATTTTCAACACTACAATATTATGGTATCTGCATACCACAGGACTATATCTAGCAGTTTTCATTTTGCCTAGGGTATGTACATATACAAAGAGGTACAGAGCCCCCCCCTTTTTTTTATATGTGCACATGTCTTTTTAAGTATAGCTCCCCCCAAAGTCCTATTTGGATATTTGCTCTAATATAATAGTGCTCACACTGTCAGCCTTGAGTATTTATAAGTGGATGAAGATCTCCTGAAAATAATGATAATTTAGCTATTGGCAATAATAACATTATAACATTCTCAGTGATCCATTTTGGCTTTAAGTACTTATTAAATAATATTTATTCCTAAATTATGAACTTATAAAATTAAATGAGATTGCAACATGCAATAAAAACACATTTCTCTCTAAACTCCAATTGACTCCATTCCTCACAGATACCTCTCCTTGTGTTCATTCTGCTTTTACTGTTTTCTACTCTCTGTGAGCTCTCAGCTCTTCTCTCTGATGTGTTGATACGCTTTCCCCCAAAGCCACTCTCTTTATCTACCTTCCCTACCCACTCGTCCCCTTCTTGTTATTCTCTCATTCCCTACTGATATGGGAATAATAGGATCCCAAGGCTGTCCTTACAGTATAATTAAAGTATGAATTTCCAGGAGTTGGAAATTGCAGACCATTTTTATTATGCCTCTATAATAAAGCCAGGTAACACTGAGAGAATTAAAATGGCTTTTTCCTAGTAGATAACTTGGTAAAGATTTTTTCCCCTTGGTTCTATTGTTTTAAGAGACTGGGAGCTGAAAATGGGAATAGGTTCACCATTTCTTTTTCTGAAAACACCTCTATCTTTTACATGATATATATCCCCCTAGATCCTGGGAATATGTTGTAAACTTGTAACAGATGGTGATGAAGCTTCACATTTTTATACAATATATTTTTTTGAGATTCTGCATCTACTGTATGTATCTTCCAGGGAAAATGACCTTGAATGAATGAAGTCATAGTCTGAAGGAAAAACACCCCACAGATAGACCAGCATAGAAATGATGAGTCAATTGGGTTTTGTTTTGTTCCCTTTGGTAAGATGAAATAATTTCAGATGAAAAACAGAATGTTGAAATAGAGGAACCAAAGGTCATCTTAACACTGGAGGTGCATCTGTTAATTGTTCCAGGAAAACCGGTTAGCCATATTCTATATTGAACAGAAACACACAGAAGATGGGATATCACTGTTTGCAAGTAGGAATGCTATTTGCTTCACTTGGGTAATGTTGGGGGCTTACCAAAAATTGTTCTGGCACAACATCTACCAGCATGAATGTTAGGAGGGTTCTAACACTGTGAGTGCTGATATTTTATGAATGTTTTATCACTGGCTGGAAAACAAGAAGTTAGCAATTGAATCAACAACATGTCAGACAGACAAAATATTAAAAAAAGAGAACATTAGTGGGAATTACTGATGTCCCTATTGTAAAAACAAACTGAAGTTAATAAGAAACTTGATCCTCTTAACCGATTAACAAAAGTCAAGTTTTAATTGCATGGCTTCCCAGACAAATCAAGTGGCGCTGTTAACTTGAGCATTGGTTGTTTAGAGGGTACGCTAATGGGGGAAATTACTACATATTCAGTTACCCACCTCTTTTTTCGACAGCTTCAATGCATTGCTTTACAAACCGTGGAACTGTGGAATTTTCACGTTCACACACTGTGTGCAGATGAGAGCCAAAAATTTGATCTGCAAAAGAAACAAAGATGAGCTTCATTAAAATCCAAGATTGCGTTGTTCTTTAATTTGATTCTGTTTCCATACCCACTGCATGCTGAAATCTGTGTCTTGCATAGGAATCGATTTTTTGCTTTAATTCCAAAGGGTCTATTGCAGAGATACAAAGACCGTAACTCCCTCCTTCATGGAACAAGACTGGCCCCAGAGAAAGAAAACTAACACTCTGCCATCGATTAGGCAGGGATGACAGAGTAAGTTATAGTCTCTCTGGGCATAACTTTGTTGTTTATAAAATAATGACAAAGAATTAAGAAAACTTCTACAAAATAATTAATCTTAATGATTTGGTGTCTTGACTGTTTTAGAAGAAATTTATCAATGATCACCAAAATTATAATTTTATCAGCATTTTGAAAGATTCGTTCTGTGGGTCAATGATATTTGAAGACGCAAGTTCCAGGAGATTTACTTTGAAGTGAATTTCTTAACATCTCTCCTGCCTTGAATGCACTTCCTCTTCTCTAATCTAAGTATCCCCTTTCCTTTCTAGCTCAACTCCGACCACACTTTCTCCACAAATTCTTTTCTTCCTATCTCAGCTTTGTGTTTCCTTTGACATAGGTTCTTTGGAATACCATTTCTTCCGGATGTTAATAGGCAATTTAGGGGCGGGGGGGGGGGGAAGCCTGTGATCAAAATGGTTTAGCAATGTTGGATTAAACAAAGTTAAACAAGTTTCTTTCATGTGTATTTGCAGCCTGTGATATGCCAACGTGCCCTGGGAATCTCCACAGGGGGCTGGAGGATGCGCTATTTCCCCAACTTATTTGAGTAAGCTCCTTTTGTTTCAAAGGCCATCTCTCCAGACTGATGCTTCTGAGAACACACTCTGAAACCCTAGCCTAGTCTTCTCATTTGGAGCACGATTTATACTACCTTGCATCGTGTATTTACATTTATAATATACGGGATGTATTTTCTCAAAGCAGATTCTGAGTGTTTACATCACCTATGAGTTTATATAGTCACCAGTGCTCAGCTCAGATTCTGGCCACAGAATTCGCTCATAGATATTTTTTATTGTAGTAAAATATACATAATGTAAAATTCCCCCCATAACCATTTTTACATGTACAGTTCAGTGGCATTAAGCACACGTACATTCTCATGTAATCATCACCACCATCCATTTCTAGGTTTTTTTTTTAAAACAGTATAGATGATTATTACTCGTAACGAAACAAATATTTAGTAGGTTCAAGGGCTTCCCACCTTGCTCAAAATGAACTCCAATTCCCTACTGCAGCTTCCAAGCCAATACGTGACCTGCCCTCCCACCCATTAATTGATTTCATTTGTGTCCTTTCTCCTCTCTCTCCCTCATCACTTGCCTGCAGCCACTCTGTCCACATTGCTGATGTTTGTCCATGCCAAGCAAAGTTCTGCCTCAGGGACTTTGTACTTACTATGACCTCTGCATGAAACTCCATTGCATTAGGGTTTTTTTGTAGCCTTTCCTACCCACTTTTTTTTTTTTTCACTGCCTCACTGCAATAGGATCTTGCCATGATACTTCCCTGTTTTACTTTCCTTAGAGCACTTACCTCTTAGAGCACTTACCTGGCATATTAGATTGATGTGTTTATGGGTTAGTTGTTTCTCCTACTTAGAATGCAAAACCCAGAAAAGTAAAGACTATACCTATTTATTTATTTCTTTTCTTTCTTTCTTTCTTTCTTTCTTTCTTTCTTTCTTTCTTTTGGCACATGCATAAGTGGGGAGGGGCAAAGGGATAGGGAGAGAGAGAATCTCACCCAGCATGGAGCCCCAAGAGGGCTCTATCTCACAACTGTGAAATCATGAAATCAAGAGTTGGACATTTTACCAACTGAGCCACCCAGGCATGCCTAGATTACATCTATTTCCTTTCTTACTGGGTCCCTAGTGACTAGACAACGTTTCGCATATACTAGAAGTTCAACAAACATTTATTAAATGATGGACTGCAAGACATTGTCTTAATCAGCAGTGGAGGTCGTTGATACATTTAAAAAAATCTTTGTAGTAGAAGTGGGGAGAAAAATAAAACACAGCATAACAGAATGGTAAGTGAAATATTACAAAGGGGTAGTCAAAATGAAATGTGGTGAGACTTCATGGAAGGCATGATTTTCACCCATTACTTAGAAAAGGTGATGGCTTAAATTAAGAACAACCCAGCAAGGAGGGAAGTAACTACGTCTAAAGTGACAATATAATATATTTCAATATGAAAATGCACAATTTTCATCCAAGAGACAGAAACATGATACGCCCAAAAGTATCAACATAGTGTAGACAAGTTGGAAATAATCATGGGTATTTGCTTTGAATACTCGGTCAATAACAAAGGTTTGTTCAAAAACAGTGAGCTACTACCATAAGACAAAATGACATAAAATACTATTTAAGAAAAATAACCCAAAACTTCCCATGGAATAATTTAAGTTGGTTAGAGATCACAGTCAAGAAGAATTGCTACAAAATCCAAAACCCTCTAATGGAAATTATGACTCAAATCTATTTCACAAATATTTATTGAGCATGTGGCGGGACATCAGGGCAACCTCAGTGCCCATGAAAGACTTACCAGAGAAGAACTTAATCCTTAAGTAAAAGGAAGACTTACTTGAAGAGGTAAGAGTGGGGATAAAAGGCCATTGAGGGAAGATGGAAGAAAGGTATACAAACACATCAGTGATGGGAACAATGACAGGAAGAATGAGATGTGCTGAGGGAAATATTCACTCTTAGAGAAATTTTGATGTATTAAGCTTTAAAAGAAGATGTATATGGTGTTATGAAGTCTTAAATATTAAGTCAGGTAGGTTAAATTATTTGACTTGTGCAGATACCAATGATTTCTTATACATACACTATTCTTTCACCAACTTCTTTCTTGTTTTTAGATCGATTCATAAGACAGAGCCTGAAAATGTTCCCTATTGGCTTCTGCCTTCCTTGCAACTCTTGGTGGTTAGAGAGCTCTGATCAGCAAAATGTAAGGGGAAATGACTTGGGAAACTACAGAGATTTTTTTTTTTTTGTCAGATAAAAGGAGAGGGGTGTATTAAGGCACTTTTTCTTTTTTTCGTTCCTGCTTTGAACATCACTGTGCAATCATGTGATGCTTGGAGCCACTGAAGCAATCTTATCACCACGAGGCAACAAGCTGTAGACAAAGGCTAACAGGATTTTTAAAAAGGTTACAAAAAACCTGAGACTTCAATGACATTGTTGATGTTCTAAACCTAGAACATTTTTTCTAGACTTCTTATTATGTGACGTAATATAAGTCATTTTAAACTGGGGATTCTATCCCCTACAGCCAAAACATTCATGACCAAATGGAGGCACTTGTTGTGAAGAAGACTGAACACAAGGAGATCAGCTAAGAGGCTAATGTGATAGCCTAGGAAGGTGTTATGAAGACCAGAATGAGGATAGAAGTGTGGTGAATTTAATCATTGTTCACAATTCTTCTCTTCTCTGAATTAGATTTATACGTTCACCCCTTTTGCCATGTGACTGTGTGGTAAAACTCACTAGAGTGGACAATACTGACTTGTCCCGTTTCACTGATGTTGGGCTTGGCTATAGACTTGCTTTGGACAATGCAGGGTGAGTAAAAATGACTATGTGTCAGTTCCAGATGGAGGCCTTAAGAGGCATTACACATTTCTACTCACCTGCCTGTTTTTCTGCTATTGCCAAGACAAAAGCTTCCCTGGGTAGCTGTTGCCCTTTCAGTCTGGCTTCAGAATTAATACATAAAGCACAGATTTGTGGCCAATGTTCAGTTGGGAGATAAGTCTAGTCAGACCTGCAGCTTAGGGTAGAGCTATCCAGTCAAGTTTGCCCCAGGCTAATTGACCCACAGACATATCAAAAATAAATGCTTCTGGTTGTTTGTCACTGAGATTTTGTGTTTCTTTGTTATGCAGCAATAGCTTACTGATAAAGATGATACCAGGAGTCCAGGTTGTTGGTAACTTAAGCTATGCTATGAGAATGAAAGCAAAGAGAATTGACAGGACATGGAAATTGAAATGGAGGAGCAAATAAATAGGGGAAAAATTCTGAATTTGTTAGGAATGTGGAATTATGCATCAGTTTAGATTGCACCTTAAGGAGGAGTCTCAAAGGAAATTTCTCATTTCTCTCACCTTAATTTTTAAAAAAAAAGGTTTTTTTTTTTTTATTTTTGAGAGAGAGGGAGCACAGGGGAAGGGCAGAGAGACAGACATACAGAATCTGAAGCAGGCTCCAGGCTCCCAGCTGTCAGCACAGAGCCCGACGCGGGGCTCGAACTCACGGACTGTGAGATCATGACCTGATCCAAAGTCTAATGCTTAACCGACTGAGCCACCCAGACGCCCCTCCCCTTAAATTAACTCATTATACTTTACCTAATGTTATGGCACTGTTTACTCTGTATTCTCTCCAGATCAATTCCATTCTATCAAATTCAAATCAGTGACTATTTCATGAGCACCTGTCATTTGCTGGATATTGTGAAGAATACAAAATCTGATTCATCCACTTGGTGACTGTTTATCACATGCCCACTATAGGCCAGGCACTGTGCTCCAGCTCCATCACTGTGCAGTGATGCCTGAAGCACAATCTCCTACAGTCTGGGGTGGTGGTGGTGGACAGTGCTCACAAACATTTTCAATATCATGTGATTGGTGCCATTGCAAGGATGTGTAGTAATAACAGTGAGGCTTTGTCGTACACATACACTAAGCCAGGCATGGTTCAAAGCACTTTATACATTCTAACCTTATTAAATCTTTACACTAGTTGTCAACCCTTTGGTGGTAGATACTATTAACCTTATTTTATGGGAGAGGAAACAGAGGCCCCCAAATATTGTGTCTTATGTCCATAGTAACAACACATCAGGCTCTAAGGAAAGACGAAAGGTAAGAACTGACCGAAGAAAATGAAGCCAAGGGGTGATTTTTGTAGGATTTGTTAACTGGATGCAGGTGAGCCAACTCACCAGAGAGAGAGAGAGAGGATTTCCAAGTTTCTTACTTGATTAAAGGAGACTGACATGCAGAACCCCGAGGGTTTGGAGAAGAATAGAGAGACTGGTATTCAGGAGTTGGGATAAGCATTTCAGATGTAGAAGAATAATGATGGGAGACAAAAGTGAAAAGTTCTCATTGGATTTTGGCAATTCAGAGGCTACTGGTGACCATGAGAGAAATGGCTTTAGTAGAAGAAGGGAGTTGAAAAGCAGATGGTTGCAGACAAGGTTTGAAGAGAAGGCGAGGAAGTGAAAACAGCAAATGGACTTCTGCTGTCAGCGTAGTGCTGGCAATTCATTAATTATTAGGGAAGATGGGACCTGGGAAGGATTTTGAGCTAGGGTGGATAAGAGAAAATTTCAACTCCAGGGTGTTTTGATTGCCATGGTGTGCTGTAGGGGATGAGGTGCGCTACTGGCTACTTTGAATTGTTCGAAAGTGGGAGGTGGGGGAGGTGCATCACCGCCACTTGCTGGGTGGTCCCAGCAAGTGCAGGCAACCCCTGACTGAAAAACTGTCCCTCCTGATTGCTGATAGTGTCCTGGTGAGAAAAGAGCCTAGATATGATGAACTGAATTAGACAGAAGGGAGATGTTTGCTTTTACTAGTTACCAGAAAAGCCAAAAATTGTCTTAACTCTAGCCTCTCTTTCAAATGGCTATACTCATCCAAGAAGATATGTCTTTGGAATAGAAGAACTTAGCATCTATGGTAAAGCTGCTTAAATGAAAGGTTGTCATAGAACCCAAGCCATGCCAGTGAGATTCTCCTTCAAAAGAAGGAGTGGAATTAGAAGTGGAATACTACAGACTGAGGTAGCGAGTTCCAGGGATTTGAATAGTAAGACTGCCTAGATTTAGACACGGGGTGCCAGGGGCAGCTATTTGGGGAGATGGACATGTGCAATAGGTTAGTGGGTCCAGGAACTAATTCGCAGAGAGAGGCAAATGAAGCAGACACACCTTAGCTTCTCACTTTCTGTTGCCTAACTCCAGAGATCATATATCCTTTCCATGGGGTGCCATGACGTAACCTTGGTTTTGACAATAACTCCCATTTTGTTTGAATACTTTTGAGTAAACTTCTGCTTACTGAAATCAAATAAACTTAACTAGAACATGAACATAGCATTGGCCACAAGGTTTCAGGAGAGGGCTTACACTCACAATACAAAGGGTCAGTCTCGGCTAAATAGATCAATGAAATCCACTGTTACAGATGGCACTGGTTAGGAACAGTATCGTGGATGTCTATTGGTTTTATAGGTGCCGGAACTATTCTCTTATTCTCTGGTAAGATCACTCTGGTTTTCCTTTGGGTATGATCCCTTTCTCATATTAGTTACCACTTGGCTTAAGTGGTGCTGACTCCACCACCTCTAGCTCCAGGGATGAACATGCATTTCATCTCCCTGACCATAGCAATTGGTTCAGACATGAACACATGGCCCAAATGGATCTGGTAGAGCAAATCCTAAGGCTTTTTCTATTGCTACTGGGAGAAAGAAGCCTTCTTTCTACAGGAGTTGATAAACTACTGGGACATGAGTCTGAGCTTCCAGAAGTTGTGTTGCCACCTTCTGGGAAGACATACTAGAGAATTAAGCCAGCAGAGTGGAAAGAAGCTGAATAAGGGAGAAAATAAAGATTTGATAGCATTTGTGCTCCTAGATCCAATCATGCCTGAAGCTATCCCTTGGACTTTTCAATTAAGTAGTTCAATAAATTCCATTCTTACTTTTGCAGTTTGGACAAGTTTCTACCAATTAGAGTAAAAAGAATCTTGACCACAACATTAGCCTTCAACATGAAATGATAGATCATATAACTTAGAGGAGATGATGATGCACATAAAATGACATTGCAAAGTAAAAAGTGTTACCTAAAGAAAATAAATCATAGAGATTTAGCTAAAATGTCAATGCCAAATTTAAGGGCTGTTGTAGGCTCTCCACCCATCTGTAAATTTGATACAGTCCAGAGATTGATACACCAAGGAGGACCATTGAATTACAGGAATGTGTTTGAACTACATCTTAAAATGGTAAAAGGAAAGGGGAAGGGAGAGAGAGAGTATTCTGTTTTCTTGGTAAACATTAATGAACTAGCTTTGTCTCCTAAACTTCCATGCCTGTTGTCCTGGCATAACATTAAGGCTTCTTTCTGTTTTCCCCTTCTTTATGGTATTCCCAAAAAGGGTACATTACAGAACCCCGAGGTCCCGACTACCTACCTACATTCCCATCTATGGGCTCACTAGCAATCCTTTCTTCCTCTCTTAACAACTTTTTGTATTTAGGAAACACCTCTTGCTAAGGGATGCCAATATTTTTGGAATGCTCCACAAATGCCTATGGCCTTGGCTGGTGTGATCATTATGCCTTCCTTCTACTGCTTCAGCACTTATACCTGGGGTGGCAGGCAACACATTGGTTGGAGAAAATCCATTTTCAGCAATTTTTCCTTGAAAGCATCTTTTGGTGAGAAAAACAAATAGACCTTCCACATGACTGCACTTATAAATCATGTTGTTTACATAATGAATTAGAGTTTAACTAGGGAATGGTGGTTTTCAATCTTTAAGCTCTCAAACTTTTGACCGATTCAGTTAGTTCGTCAGCATAACCAGGTTAAGTCTTCCAGATTACAAATTAGCTTCATTCTGCCTCATCTCTGCTATATATTTTTTGACAAATTATGGAAAGAACACCCAGTAATGGGATCTCTGTCAGTTAGATTCCAAATGAATCAAAACTATGAGGAAAACTACTCAATAGAGGCAGTTAAATGTTCAAATAATGTGACGGTGTTATCATCATTTACCCAGGGAGACAGTCTCCACATGCTTTTCAAAATGATTATTCTGCTTTCAGGACACAGGGCTGTTGCAGCTAGTCTAGTAAATTTTAAAAAGGAAAAACAAAGCACCTAAAACTACACATACATGAAGAACATAGAGGGGAACAGAAAACAGTAACAGACTGAACGGCTTAGACCCCCCCTTCCCTCAAATCAGACAACTATTTTGGTTGTGAGGTATATTTGTTAAGGGTTTTGGCTGCAATTTAAAAAACCCACCGAGGCTCTCTTAAGCAAAGAATTTATTCAAATGATATTGAGGAATGAGAGTGGGAGGAAACTAAAAAAATTTACTAGGAACTCAAAGTAACTTATTAATTACTTAAAGAAATTACTGGAGGTTGGAGAATGAGTCTTGGAGAGGTTTCAAACCCAAGGTCCACAGGAGATTCATGAAATAAGAAACAGGAAATACAGCAATCCTGAGGGCTGGGTCAGGATGCTGTTTACATGAGCATCCTCCCCCCTTCCCCAACATGGGCATAATGACCTATATTTATCAATTGCTCAAGGTGGGAAGTTCTTAGAGAGGATACCCAATTTGTTGAGATTATGTTAAAAAATGGGGTTAGGATAAGAAAAAAAAAACATAGTCCTAGTGGCTTCCATAGTAGGTAGGATGCACTTGGAATATTCCTCACCCCACCCCATGAATGCTACACACATGGGAACCTCATTTCCCAATTGGCTGCTAGGCTGCTATACTGGAGGGGCAGTGGATACTGAAGGGCAAAAGTAATATTCTCAACATGGGTAGTTTCAGCAATTTAACTGAATTCATCCTTTGATTTTAAACTACAAGTAACATTTGGTTTTCTTTTTGAGAGTAGGTTTCTAGACCAAAACTTTCAGATTACTTATCAAAGAATCCTGTTTCTACTTTTATGTTTTTATATTTTCTCCACTTTCAACCTTATTACTTTTCCTTCTTCTCCTTTAAAATACTTGCCATGTGAGCCCCATCATATAACTCTACCACAACTTTACTGATAATTTTTGGAGAAATGGGTGATTTGAGTAAGTACTATAATTTACAGATGGCTTATCTCTTTGAACTAAGATGTTGAAAAATATGTTTAATGCTAAAACACTACCAAATTTGATCTATATTAAATGCTTTAGAAGGTACTGTGTTATTTTCCAATGCCTCGGGGCTTTGATTAAAAATATAAGCTCCTGTTTTTTGATACACAGATAACAAAAATTAGGCAGATTCTCTGTTGAATCTCTCTTATACACTGGAAGGGAAGTAAATTTCTCTCATTGCCTTGTTTACTTGTGATTTATTTTCTCATAAGAGACAAATACAGGGAAAAAAAGCATACTTTTTTAACTTTTAAGTAGTTTGGAATTCTAAATAAATAGAAATTCTAAATATATACACTTTTGTGTATAGTTTTCCCCCACATGTTTATTCATCCTTGTGCAGCTCATTAAGCTAACATAATAATGACAATGTCTACTCTGAAAAGACTGGCCTCAAGAGATTTGCCCAGACTATAGAGAAGATATCCCCAAACAAGGGTAGGCTTGTCTGCAGCCTCCAATCAAAGTTGGACAGTTGGATGCAGGAATAGCATCCTTTGACAAAAGCAGCTCAAAGGTGAAGTTCACGGACAGGCCCACTGTCATCCAAATAGAATGGTGGAGCTCTTCTCCAGCTGCTTCTATTTTTTTTTTCTCTTTCTTCCATTTTCAGCCTTCCAGTAGTCCCCATCTTGCATGACTTCATATTCAGCCCCAAACAATGCTTCTAAGAAGTAGCCTTTCGCCTCTTCTTATAAGCTCCTAAACTCTCACGGAAATAAGTCTCAACTCAGTTTTGGTCCAAGTAATGCAATGGGCATTTTGGTGAGTTCACCAGCCAGGAAGAACTTTGTATCTTCAACAAGGAGTTTATTAACTCAAATGGAACAATGAGCAGTGAGTTTTCAATATTTGTCTACTCTAAGCACATGAATATATATTATTAATGTATATATAAATACATTAATATATAATACATGCATGATAGTATTGAATGGTGATAGGTGCTATGGGAAAATAAAGTAAGGCAGGGAGATAGAGAGCTACAAGGAGGCACTGTCAGCAATGACATTTCTGAGGCAGTGGCATTGAGCAAAGGTCAAAAGAAGTGAAGGTGTGAACATGCCAATACGTGAGGAGAGCCTTCAGAAGAGCAGCAAATGTATAAGGCTATGGAGTAAGCAGGGTGCAGTAGGGGAGCAGCATGAAAGCCTATGTGCCTAGAGTGAGGTTACAAACAGGAAGTATGGTTGCAGATGAAACTGAAAAGGTAGCCCGGGGGCCAAAGCAGGTAGAACCCAGTAGGTCACAGGAAGGTCATCAGATATTTTAAGTATGGTTTTATTCTAAGCAGTTGGCAATTATTGAGCATAGGGGTGACATGAAATGACTTATGTTTTTAAATGATCCTTCATTTGCTGTGTGGATACTATATTAAAAAGGGTCAAGAAAAGAAGCAGAGGCTACTTAGGGGGTTGGTGATATATTCCAGGGAGAGACAATGGTGCTTAGAGAAGGCTGGTAACAATGGGAGTGACTAAATGCAGTTGACTTTAGAACATATTTTAAGTTGAGATTTGCTGATCAAAGCAGGAGACTAGAAGTGAGGGTGACTCCAGCTGGCAAATGGTAGTGGTACTTTCTGAGATGGACAACATGCCAGAACCAAGGAATCAAGGGCTGTTCTAGATAAATGTGAGATGTTAACCAGACATCCCAGGACATGACAAATAGACATTTGAACATGCAAGGATAGAATCTTGAGAGTCTGGAGCATCAAGCTGAAGTTTAAGTTTAGAAAATTTATGGAGAGATCTTAAAGCCACAGGACTGGAATATTCCAGCCCTGGAATATTTGAATAACACCCTGTAGTCTGAGAAGAAGAATGCAGAAAGAAGAGAAGTCTAAGAACCTAACATAGGATAGCCCAATGTTGCGAGAGGCTGGTGAGAGGAGCAGGCTTATCAAAGAAGCACCCATGGACAGAAGAGTTTCCACCGGAAGGAGCATGAAATTGTAAACAAACAGTAATTGTAAAGTCACCGAAAGATTCTGTGTCCTGTTTCTTTCATTTCTACTTTTTTTTCCAGGCCACAACTACCCTGGAAGTAAAATTGAGTAAGATGGTCGTTAGTCAACCAGCTGTAACTCACAGTCCAGCTGAAAGACATTAAAATAATCAAATAATGAAATTATAGTTTGAGGATAAAGAGAGGAAAGGATTAATTCAGAATGAGGAAGACAGGAATGGCTTCATGGAGTTGGTAACTTTGAGCTGGAAGAGTAAAAATGAATATGTTTACTAGGTGAAGGAAGCTGGAAAAAATATTCAAGGTGAAGAAAACTATATACACAGAACAAGATAAATATAATTTCTTCCCTTTGTATTTCTATTGCATTCTATTACATTCTCTTCTGGTTGCCAAATGAGTACATAAATGAAAGAATGAATGAATAAGAAAAAACAATGTATGCAAAAGAATATGTTTTCCATCTAAAAACTGTGCCATGGTCAGTTGAGTTGGAGGGAAATATATTTCGGTTTGGTCTGCTTTAGTGCAATTTGGAAGATTAACATGACTAAATTTTGTATAGCAATGACTGATTATTTACATTTTGAATTGATGGTATTTTCTGATTTTCATTTGCCTATCTTCATTTCATTGGAATTACAGAGGGGACTAGCAAAAGAAGAAGGGGGTAAAATTCAAAGACATCAAGTTTTGCCACCTTTTCCCATATTTATGCACAGTTTATATTCTTAAAATAAGAAACTGTCCATGAAATTCAATTGCTCAATCACATAACTTATTGTAATTATTCTGAACTTAAAACTTTTATCAATTAGATTGTCTACTTACTTCATCTAGTAGGGACTTTATTCATATCTTCCTCAACTTACCATGGGACTATGTCATGATAAACCCATTATAAGCTGAAAATAT
This sequence comes from Lynx canadensis, assembly GCF_007474595.2. Lineage (NCBI taxonomy): Eukaryota > Metazoa > Chordata > Mammalia > Carnivora > Felidae > Lynx > Lynx canadensis. Next base: position 134,077,840 of record NC_044310.1, on the reverse strand, counting down.
CATAAAATGAAAATGCATTTACACTTCTAACCTACTGAGCATCTTTGCTTAGCTCAGCCTACCTTAACCATGCTCAGAACGCTTACATTAGCTTCGAGTTGGGCAAAATCACTCAACACCAAGCCTATTATATAATAAAGTGTTGAATGTCTCATGTGTTTGATCATATATGGTAATGAAAGTGAAAAAGCAGAATGGTTGTATGGGTGCAGAATGGTTGTAAGTGTATGTGCTCTTGGCCTTCATAATCCCGCGGCTCCCTGTGAGCTGTGGCTCTCTGCCACTGCCCAGTATTATGAGGACCTTGTAGCCCATTATCACTAGCCCAAGGGGAAAAAAAAAATCACAGTTCAAAATTTGAAGCACAAGCTCTACTGAATGTATATCACTTCTGCACCGTCAGAAAGTTGAAAATCTTAAGTTGAACCATTGTGGGTTTTTAAGGTTTTTTTTTTTAATGTTTATTTATTTATTTTTTTTAATTTTTTTTTCAACGTTTTTATTTTATTTTTGGGACAGAGAGAGACAGAGCATGAACGGGGGAGGGGCAGAGAGAGAGGGAGACACAGAATCGGAAACAGGCTCCAGGCTCTGAGCCATCAGCCCAGAGCCCGACGCGGGGCTCGAACTCACGGACCGCGAGATCGTGACCTGGCTGAAGTCGGACGCTTAACCGACTGCGCCACCCAGGCGCCCCTGTTTATTTATTTTTGACAGAGAGAGAGAGAGAGAGACAGCATGAGAGGGCGAGAGGCAGAGAGAGAGGGAGACAGAATCCGAAACAGGCTCCAGGCTCTGAGCTGCCAGCACAGAGCCTCATGCGGGGCTCGAACTCACGGACCGCGAGATCATGACCTGAGCTACAGTCAGATGCTCAACCGACTGAGCCATCCAGACCCCTCTTAAGTTGAACCATTGTAAGTCAGGGATCATGTGTATTCTGAAATCAGTACATTTATTTCTGTTTGAGTGGCAAGTCTGGGGAGAAAATTTGATACTTAAAATTTAGTCAGATAATTGATTGAATTTATTTTAAAGGATTTAATTTACCTTTCAGCCCAACAAATATGGACTGAAGCTGGAAATATCATTCAGTGACTGGTACAAGTTGAAAGATTCTTTTATGGTAGAGAAGGTGTGGCAATTTTGACTCACTGTGAATTAAAGTCAAATGTAGGAAGAACACTGTACTTTTCCTAATATCAGCGTAGATTTGTTAGAATCCCAGGTGGTAAGACTTCAATTTATTTGCATGAATGCATAGTTCAATAAGAAAAGATTCAAATTTAGTTGGAGTAAAACTGCTTAATGATTTCAAATATTACTTGTAATGTATTAATATAACAGGTTTGAATATCTATAATGGAGTCTCTTTCATTTGGGTCTTAAGGGTGTTCTCACAGCTACTAATGCTGAGTGCTAGGTACACGCTCAAGTACCTAAGAGGAAAGCACTTTAGGTTAAAAGCACTTTCTCTTCTCAGCCTCGGGTTAAAAGCTATTTCAGGATTCTGTTAAAGGCATTCTTTGGTCCTCAGCCTCAGCTTAAAAGCAGCTTTGATGAAAAGTGCTTTGAGGCAGGTAAAGGATTTTATAATAAACCATATTAAGAGCCAGGGAATCATGTGGTTCTGTGGCAATGTTGGCTAGCTCCGTGGAGGTGTGGTGTAAGTTCTGTGCAAGTCTGCCTGTTCCCCGTGGACTGCTCTGAACACTGTGGTCCTCTGGTTATTCTATGCAAAGAAATTGAAAAACATTTCCAGGAATGTAATTGGAGAGAAGGGGTTATGAGCCTAAATTAGTAGGCCATGATGCACATGTTTCCGAAACATTTTGTCTCTTTTGGGCTTCCAGTCAAATACAGTGTGTTTCTCCTTTTTAGCCCTTACTTTATTGTTTTTTTTTCAGCCCTTACTTTAGAAAGTGACTATGCAATAACACTTCTAAAACACCTAATCCTGTCCTGAAGCTGTCCACAGATTTGAAAAAACAGGTATCTCATTGTGATTCACTTTGTAGACTGCACATTTTCTGGGTTTGTTGCATACTCTTTATTTATATTACTTTTCCGGCTAGCTGGACCTTCCTCTGCAGGGAAGGAGTGTCCATAAAGGTGGAATGGAGTATCTCAGTCTGCCTACTGAATTGGCAAAACCCAGATGACCAAATTAAAGTATCGATATTAGTAGGTACCAAAAGACAGTGACTTAAGAGAAATTTTGACTTTGTGGGGGTCATTGGGAGTTCTGAGAGATGACACAACTTTGCATGTATCCCAGCTAAGTCCTGGGGAGTAGATGTGACTTCTATTGAGGAAAGGACCTCACACGGAATGGAAAGAAGCCATTTTCTCACTTTGTAAGATTTTAGCCCAAGAGCTGTTGCTTCAGGTCCCAAAACATCAGGGAAAACTCACAGGTGGCCGAGAAGAGCAGTCTCCTCATTTGCTCTGGAGACAGAGTGAATCTAAAAATGCATGGGAACCAGAAGGTTAGGACTACTGTTTGACATGTAGAAGGTTTTGTAGATTTGCCAGCTCTTGGACGATACTGAAGCAGTGAGGCTGCCATCTCTCAGAAGATACTGGCTGCATGGCTGTGGTGAGGTGCCTTCCTTGGATAGTTTGTAAGGTAACGGGGTGTCAAATGCAATATACTCTAGGTGCTTCCAGAAATAGCCAAGGAGACCTTGGAGAGAGATAAAGCCCAAGTTGCTATGGTTATACAGGTGGGAGTCACGAGTTATGATATTTGTGCTTTAATATCTGTGTTATTTCATTCATATCCGCAGGCTGCTGGGGCGTGACCCAATGTGGTTATATAGGAATTAAGTGAAATTAGATGAAAACCATTAATGTCATAATATATCCATTCATTGATCTTCTAAAGTGGGGACAAATTTGCAGCGTATAGAAATACTTTTTTTGATGTAGAATATTTCTTTCTTAGCAGTGCTAGAGTGTCTAACTTTGGTGTTTTTTTTTTAATGTTTATTTGTTTTGAGAGAGAGAGCATGAGTGGGAGAGGGGCAGGGAGAGAGGGAGAGAGAGAATCCCAAGCAGGCTCTGCACTTGACACAGGGCTCGATCTCACAAATCTCGAGATCATGATGTGAGCCAAAATCAAGAGTCGGTCGCTTAACTGACTGAGCCATCCAGGTGCTTCTAGAGTGTTTAACTTTGAAGGAAGGAATCACATCTTACACATCTTTCTGGGCCCAGTATCAGCCCATTGTTTTCCACATGATAGGTCCTCAATAAATGTATGCCAAATAAATAAAAATGAATAATGGCTACTAAGTAAATAATAAAGTTTCCTACAAAATACAGACTCCTTGCACAAAATACCTGCCACAGATGCACAAAATACCTGCCACAGATGCTTCTCATCCAACCCGCTGCATTTCATACAAGCCACCATTCCAATGCTTTCCTACAATTGTGCACTTGAATGTCTCACCCAGCTCTCCACATGTCCAAATACTCTAAGACTCAGTTTAAAGACCACAGAATAAATGAAACATTAATCTTTCTCACGCTTTTCCCATTTGTAATTTCCCCAAATCCATGACCTGACTGTCCCTAAAGCATTCGACACTTGATATATTATGCCATATTTTGTTGTGCCTTTATCTCCCTTACTCATTTCTTGGGAAACTCTTCTTTACATATCTTTGTATCCTCTTAGGACATTGTGATTTAAAGAATATGCGAGTAGGTGATATAAATAATAATCAAAGCATGACGAAATATCAGCATAGGTTCACCTGGGTGGCTCAGTTGGTTAAGCGTACAATTTCGTTCAGGTCATGATCTCACAGTTTGTGGGTTTGAGCCCCACGTCAGGCTCTGTGCTGACAGTTCAGAGCCTGGAGCCTGCTTCAGATTCTGTGTCTCTCGTCTCTCTGCCCCTCACCTGCTCACGTTCTCTCTCTCTCTCTCTCTCTCTCTCTCTCTCTTTCTCTCTCTCTCAAAAATAAACATTAAAAAATTTTTTAAAAATCAGCATAGTTGTTCTTCATCCTTGTTACTGGATAGTGCATGTCAAGCTACAAGCACAATGTGAGGCACAGAGAATGCTCAAAAAGTTGGCTTTATTAATGTAATGCCACAAAACTCTCACCCTAATTTGTCTGTTTCGCAATTTTCAGAATACCTGCTCTACAATCAGGAGAAGAAGTGCTCACAATATGCCATACCATACAAAGAGTAGAATTAGGAGTAGAGTAGCAATACGCTATGCTAATTGCTCTTTGTGTAGTATCGGTAGTCATAGGAGATATTATCCGGAGAGTATTCGGACAGAAAATTTCATTACCTTGTCCAAACCCTCCAAGCAAGTAATAGCAGAGCCAAGACTAGACTTCAAATCTACTTCAAAATTCAGCGATCTTTATGGTTTAATGACTGCAATACATTGTTTCCCTGAGTAAAACAATACATATAGCTCTTTCAAATAGTGGCAAAGAGCTTGTCACCACCACTTCACACCATATGTATCCACACCCAATGAAGAAAATGCTCTTTCATATACTTCATTATTTCAAGCATTCTTTATATATTTAGACATATATAAAACTAAGTACAGTTTTGTGCTCAAGTATCTCTTTTTCCCAAGAATGAGCTGCATTTCTTATTAGATATTCCTGGAGTCTAGGATTCTAGGCTGGTGATAATGGGGGCAACAGGCTGGGAACCTTCTCTAGCAGAGGTTGCTTTGACCACTTCTAGTCTCCAGATGGTATGCCAAATCGATTAGCACAGACTCCTTCTAGCAGATCTCAGATGAGTGTCTATGATCCAGCTCAGTACGTGAGAGTGACGCTCAATACACGTATCCGTGCCAGCCTCTCAGACTCTTGACTGAGAGAATTGCATCTGGGAGACAAAAGTTTCCTTTGGGCTTTTGGTAGTGTTCATACTATGCTAACTAATTGTAGGAACAGATGGCTTTGGGTTATCACAGGGAAGTGCTTCCCACTAAAACTTTCCTCGAAAGTACTTAACACCATCTCCAAAATTCCTCAGATACAATGAGTGTCCCATATCCCCAACTTTCTTTGGATAGGATATTTATGCCCCCACTTTCGGTACTGGACGAGGATTGTGGTCCCTGTTTTCCCTACTATCCACCTCCTACTCATCAGTCCTTTCTGAAGCCACAGATCCCTGGCCAGGGCTTCTGCTTCCTATTCCGTCCTCCATGCTATAGTATGAGACAGGCATGTCTACTAACGTAGTGCCTACTATGTGGCGCTGAACTGTCACATTTGGAATACTTATATTCCTCTACTGCATAGCCACTACTGAAATACCTTCCATATTCCTGAGGCCTCTTGAGTTGAACATAACTTCAGACACAGATGTGATTGCCTCTCCTTGTGTGTGATTAACAGTGTATTTCTAATCAATATTCCTTTTCTTCAAGATGATTCATTCATACTATAAATACGTGATCTTTCTGGTTAAAGGTCATGCACGCAAGTGTGTACATGAATAAAGGAAACTTATGATAGGGGATTTGAGATATCTGACATCATCGGGAATTCTGGTTTTGATGAAAAGAGGGCCTAACCTTGCTTTTTTTCTCCCTAAAATGTTTGACTTCTCCAACCGGTAATTATGTAAACATATTTATAGCCAAAACAGGCTCTCACTTCCTTTTTTGACATATTAATTGCTTCTAAAAACATTAAGTGAGGTCCTGTCAAATTCTTTACATAATATTGAATGTTCTCCTATGCTAATTAATTTTTTTAAGATTGAAATTGTCACATGCTCAAGGCCCCACTGAATCTGAAATGTGAAATCACAAAAGAGGTAAACACAGTATTTTACTGTTTGGGAAATGAAATGTATGAGGCAGTACAAATGATGATAAAGTCCGGGGGAGGGACAGCCTTTCTGAAATCTAGATTTTTGGAATCTCAAGATATAAAGATATCCTCAAGATATCATTTTCAGCCCATCTGCTTTCTTAGTTTTCAGCCTCTCGTCGCATGATAGATTCCTTCACTGCGAGGTTAACTGAGGCCAGCCCTTTTCCGCCTCCATCTTTGCCTTTCCTCCTATGAGTCTGAGTTCCAAGTTCAAAGGGACAAGTTAGGAGTGATATATTCAAGTTAATGACCCTCACATGTGTTTAACTTGGATGACATCTCCTCTAAAATCTCCCTCCTGTCTAATATGGGTAGATAAGAAAATCATTAAAAAATTGGAGCTCAACAAGTGTTGAAAGAGCATGAAAATTTCTCTCTTTTGCTCTTACATTTCTAACAGAACTGGAATATGAAAATGTCAGTCCTTGTAGCAGCCTCTTAGATGGCTGGCCACACAAGTTCTCCGTCACAACACGAAGCATGATTCAATGGCCATATGTAACTCAGAAAGGCACCAAATTGGGTAATTTTAAGATTTAGTAATTTAGATTAAGTACACAGCTTATAATCTGGGGCAAAATTTGAGCAATAAACATATAACACACTTTCTTATAAAAATTCCCCATATATATATATGTGTGATTTATTTTGTTTTACTATCTATGAGGGCATCCTTTGCATTTTATTTTACTATCTATCAGGGCATCTTTTGTATTTTGATTGTCTTGCACGGCTGAATGTACGCATCGTCAGTGTTATTGTGAAATAAAATTCTTATTCCACAAATTGTTATTAGCAATTTTGTCACTTTATGTGACACTTTATGTCACTATTTATGTCAATTCATTAGCAATTAGGTATTTGTCACATGTTTGGGATAGGCTAACTGGGCACAATGTTTCAGTTTTTTTTTTCCTTTTAAAAATAAATACGTGAAATAGGTACATAATATGTGGTTTTATGTATCTTCAACAAGCCCCAACTTAATCTTATTATAGATTGATGTTTTCTATCAGTTAGCTATATGAAATGGCTCTAACATTTTTAATGGGATATCAAAGGTAAAATGCTCAAAACAATTGAAAATGAAATGGAGTTAGGTCCTAGTGTTAAATAGTAAGGACACTGAACTCTTGGAAAAATATGAGTTGAAGAAGGCATGTATAAACAGATATTTCTTTCTTACAAACTTCTTGAAGTTTCTCTGAATTCTTTTCTTTACTGGGCTTTTCCCCTAAGCTACTATTAAATCGTGAAAGTGCATTTTCATAAAACCTTTTTATATAAGTGTTGCTGATTGGAGGAGGGGAGAAAAGTTTCCTCATTTCTCTTTTGTGTTCTTTTTCTTTTTTTTTTCTCCTGTGTGAGAAGAAAGTGTTCAGATCATCTTTTTGAATAATGAAAACAATAATAACTGCTCCCAGGAGAATAAGAAAGCAAAGAAGAGGCTTTGTTTGACTTATCTGTGATAAGGCACTTTGGAGCTTCAGTTTGTGTGAGTTGAAGAATGAGATGTACACAACACTCCAACCCTTCTATTATGACAGTTTACGCTTCCTCTACAGCTTATTTAACTCAGATGCCTGGGAAATAGACACAATTACCACCTTATGGAATGCTACTTAACTTTAAATGTTCCCTCCAGAATAGCAACCCACGTCATCAAAATTTATCTGTTTCTCAGGAATTATTTCTTCGGAAGGCTTCTGCATATGCCTGTGCAATTTTAAAATTTAACCCAAGGTTGCTCAGAAATAACTGTGATATAAAAAGAAAGAAAAAATTCCCACACTAAGGGAGTGTGTTCACAAGAGCTCCTATGAAAGAGCTGTGTCCTATGCCCATGTACACTATAATCATTCACTCTTTCAGCTGTTATCAATTTAAAACCAATGAAACTCCCACACTGAGTCCATTTGAGCAGTCAATTTTCATATCTCGAGGCATCTGTAGTTATTCTGAATTGGCTGCAAAAGCAGAACTAACAAGTTAAGCTCTAACCATAAGTCGACATCAGGCTGGTAAACCATACATCAAACACAGACAGTTAGTCAATACTCCAGTATGAAAAACCAACCAGCATTTTAAAGAAAAGCAACATATTCATAATATGTTTGGCAGTCTGGTTTGCATTGCTTCCTTGATGGCTGTGCATTTAACTTTCCAGTCAACAGGGAGTTCCTCGTACTGGCAAAGCAACATGTTTGAAGGAAAACGGGTCGGTCTTCTGATTTGTGGGTAATATTTCTAAATGAGAATAAAGAGGGCTGAAGAATGTGGCTTTTGTGAATAAGAATCTAGAGAGTGTCTTAATAGTTGCTTTTTATAAGAAAACCCTTTCAACCATATGTTCTGGATCTTTGCACACAGTCCCTACTTCAAATATTATGTCATTGTCAGGCCATGTGTCTCAATTTTGTGTTTGGAAAATATGGTTGCTTGAAATACCTCTTTCTCTCCCACAAGTGACTCCATGACAGGATTGTTGCCTCCCATAGAGAGAGGAAGACAATGAAGAAGGAGTATTCAAACAAGATCAAGGCAGTCATCACTTCGATCAAATCATTTCCAAATTTCTGGGGCTGGGGGCCTTGGGCGAGGGGGAGTGAAGGGTGTTTATGACATATAGCTGCCTATTCCCAGAACTCTTTTATGTACTTTTATTTTATCTTCAAAAAGAAAGGACATATTAAAGGGAAATATCTAAGGAGGAACAATGCTACATAAAGTTTATGTTTTCAGATCTGTTGCCCCAGAAAATGCTTTGATAAAACACACTTACAGCAATACAGTCAATTTCAAAGAAAAGTTGGGAGACATACCTCTCCATATTGCAATTTGACTAACACTGACAGACCACCAATTACAATTATCCAAATTCTGATATGGTCTCTTGTCTCCTTCCCATAACGAAAAATAGAAAATGCTGGAATAGCACTTTTGCAACACTGGGTTATTTTTCTGATGACTGAATTTTACAGAGGATGGTTACATTTTAATGTTGCTAATCAGGTAGGGTAACAAGTCAAGAGTGAAAGTTCTATATTGAACAAAATTTACCATCCCCCCAATAACATGATACATTTTTTTCTTTCTCTTGGGAATTTGTAGAATATTGTTGATTTATAATAGACATGAATTTGAGAGGAAAGATTTGCAGGCCCAACTGTCAGTGATACTAAAGGAAATAAAAGGGCACTATCTTAATCTTAGGATATGTCAAAGTGAGTTGTTGATATGAATATTTCCTGTACTTGTAACAGTCCACACATCTGCTGAATGTGGACCCCGATAAGGAGATACTGGTTGTGAGAGCTCTGATAGATTCTATCCTTAGAGACACATTCAATGCACACATAATGTGGACTCAAATCCCCATTGTACCATGAGTGAAGAGTGGGACCTCCTTTCTCAAGCACCATGGAAAATTCAATTCATCTCCCTGCCTGGGAAGCATTTATTCACACGTTTGTTCAAATTATCAATCTTTAGGTCAGAAAGAAATTCTGTTTTCTTCTCCCTCAATTATCAACCTCACCACAAAATGAAATCACCAGCTAGTACTTTGTGTGAGCAGGAGAATTATAAAAACTACAAAGGGGAAAGTGACTAGCCAGCATTGGCTTTGGATACAGTTTGTAGGGTCTATGGAGGCTCTGTAAAGCTAACAAGAACTAAGCTGAAGAATCTTCCCCTGCCTGGGAAGCTGGGTTTAGGAGTCATGAGGGAACTTTGTGGTATGAGAACACCTGCTGGAGAACAGCAGGGTATCAATAATAAATGCTAACCTTTAAGAAAGGGGAATTCTTATGAACACAGATGCCCTGCATCTTTTTCTTCTCTTTAGGTGGTTTCATGGAGGGAAGATTTAGGATGTGATCAGAGGACCGAATGGTCATGCACCACCTCTCCAGAGGGCAGCAGCCTCCTGGCACAAGAAGGAAATATCACATCAGCTTGACTTTGGCCGTGTGCAACTAGTTGAGGCTATGCTTCCAAGAGCATAGAAATTTTGGCTGGTGCAATGTCAGGGGCGGAAGTGAGATTTTGTATCTTTTTTTACAATCTATACACACACACACACACACACACACACACACACATTTGAGTTAGAGCACAGAGTATGTGTAAAGCATGGTATAGATCCACCTCATGAAAGAAAACCTGTGTGTATTTGTTACTGTACCATTATTCGTGCTCATGCTCTATTTCTTCTTATTTTATGGAAACTCGTCAGTCTTCAAAATGGAAGGCTTAAAGACAATATTTCATCCTGGCCCCAGGATTAGACTGAACCCATAGGGTATGCCAAAACTCTGGGCCATCTTTTAAGGATCGATAGTCGCTAGAATAAATAAAACCAGCATCTACTGCCATGGCAAGAATTAATATGGGTTTAGAGACCATTGGCTAAAAACAAAATGCTGGTTTTGAATCAAATGGGTCAAATTCATCTTATATTCCCAGCACTTAGCATGGCTATTATTAGACATCCAGTCCGTTTTAGGGCTGAAGCCTGATACTATCTGGCATTTTCTTTTACTTAAAAAATGGGAAAGATTTTGAAGGTTTGACTCAAAGGGAAAGAAATGTAATTTAAAGAAAGGGAAAAAGAGAATTATTATAATTATTATTATATACAAACACATAAAATATAGTAGGTTATACCAGAACATTTTTGGTAAAACCATTTTGTGGATATTAAAAATCAGGTATATATAAGTCATCATCTCAAATGTTATACTCTATTACCTGTGTAAAAGGTCTCTCTCCATGAGAAAGGAAGTTCTTGAACCACAGACTAACCAACTTATTATTCTGGCTCATTCTTTTTCCCCTTACCTAATTCACTCCCATTTCTGGACCTCATTTTTCTCTTGTTGCTCCCAAGTTATTCTGCTTTTAATATCTCCTAAGACTGGGATCATTTCCTCTCTGAATAACAGGCTTTTAAAAGACATGGGCTTAACCTGTTACCCAGGTGCACTTTTTTCTCAACATTTGCCATCTCTCATGGTGACCTGCATTTTATTATTGAACAAAAGCTAGCTATGTGCTACTCTATTACCAACACATTTGCTCCCAAGAGCCTTTAAATAACAGAAACTGCCTGGGAACTATAAATGCAAAGGAACCAGGAAGCTTGTAGGCCAAGATAAAGAAGCTTAAGGTTGGCTATTAATTTTGGTTAATATTAAATCATGACATAGCTCACACGTAAGGATCATAGTTCAATTATGAACCATAAAGAAGTTTAAAGAAAAGAAGATTTACAAGATATTTTTAAGCACATTAGTGCATATTGTGGAAGTTGTGAGAGTATTTCAGGCCCAAAATGATAGACCTGTGCCCTGGTATATAAATTCAAATACAATTATTCTCAGACTAACACTGATAAAGTGGCAGAATTGGAGCATGTCTCTACCCAAAGGTATACTGTGGTGTTGCTCATAAATGTTTTGCTTAAATTAACAATGTGACAGGTAGGTTACTCTGTCATACATCAGTTCTAACAAATTATTTTTAAAATAGTTTCCTTTTAACTCAATGATTTTGCTATTCATAAAGATTACTGTTGAAATTTTAGCGCTTATAGCTTGAATCTGAAATGTGAATGGCAAATCTTTCTTTACTTCTCAATATAATTGACATATTTTATTAAAGTACTATAATTTCAAAGACATTATTTTCTCATGTGACAGAAACCTTAAACAATTAGTTGTGCCTGTGTGGGTAATTACTTAAATGTTCCAGCAATTAGATGACACTGTATAAGTTGGTGTAGCTAGAAAAGAAAATGAGCTCATGGCCATTTATGTATAAAGAGTATCATGATGAAAATTACAAAAAAGATAAATATGAGCCAACCATAAATTATCTACACTCTTCCCTTGAAGTAAGCAAGTTACTACTGCCTTTCCTTGTCAATTGCCAGGATTGATTTCCCAAATTTTAAAGGAATACCTGAGAAAATGGTTTCCCAAGGCCATATTGACCATAATTTGCTCCATCAACCTAAGTAATAAAGAAAAAGAAGAGGGCCAAAAGGGAAGAAAAGAAAGATGAAAAGAAGGACAGAAAGATGGAAGGAAGAAAGTTGCTAAGTAATTAAGATAAGCTGGGCACGGTGTGAAGTTCTTCCATATTTCATTTAAATTTTATGATGTAAATTTCATAGGTGAAAGAGTCAGTAACCAAATATTAAGTTATCTAGCTGGCAAAAAGCAGAATCCAGCTACAAACCTAAAGCTGCTGTACTTTCGAATAAACTCAATTTTCTGAATTGTAAAATGGAGTGGAAATTTTTCTATCATAATAAAAAATCTTGGTTGATTAAGTTTATCAAGAGTATATAAGGCATTCTGGAACTTTTGGAAATATTTCATGTTTGACACAAATGTGACAGTCCCTACACATTACCCTATAGCAAAACTGTTATCATTAACAAGCTCTAACCATGTACATAGAATTTTAGCTAGTCTATGGAGCCTCATTTAGTAATAAGAATGAACATCCTTTGCCCACCAGACATTTGAGCTAAGTCACTAATGCGATAAAAGTAGAATGAGTGAAATATATCCATGTAAAACTGATAATTTAAAGAACATGAGACAACATTTTAAAATAAAAAATTTTTAAAAAGTCCAAATGACAACAACACATTTTAATTTATATCCTTGGATAAGTTAGAAAAGTATCCTCTAGGGGCGCCTGGGTGGCGCAGTCGGTTAAGCGTCCGGCTTCAGCCAGGTCACGATCTCGCGGTCCGTGGGTTCGAGCCCCGCGTCGGGCTCTGGGCTGATGGCTCAGAGCCTGGAGCTTGTTTCCGATTCTGTATCTCCCTCTCTCTCTGCCCCTCCCCCGTTCATGCTCTGTCTCTCTCTGTCCCAAAAATAAATAAACGTTGAAAAAAAAAATTAAAAAAAAAAAAAAGAAAAGTATCCTCTATTTTCTATTTTCTCACTTATTCAATTAATTAATATTTATTGAGTGCTAACTGCCACAGGCCATCCTCATTATTAGGTACGAGAGTAAAGGTGGGATATTCAAAAAAAAAAAAAGAAAAGAAAAGAAAAGAAAAAGAATGGAGAATAAGAAAGACTCTAACAA